>NC_056751.1:622035172-622267672 GCF_019279795.1 Protopterus annectens | reverse complement strand
GCAAGTGAAGTAAAACATGTTTTATTAGTTAATATTTAGACCATAAAATGAAACAAGGGTTGAATGAGTTTTCTTACATCACAAAAGACTCTTGGAATTTTTTGGAACAATTAAAAATCCTTAAAATCAATAACACTTTTGTTGTTACCATCGATTGTTTGTAATTTATTTACAGTTATTCCACACGGCACAGGTTTACTTTGGTTGGAACATCAGTTGATAAAAAACGGTAAATTTGAACAAGATGAAATTAATGTGCATGTGAAACTTATGGAGGCAGTATTGAACAACAATTTTTTTATTTTTTGAGGGGCATTTTTTCAAACGGATTACGGGAGTGCCAATGGGGGCCGCTTGTGCCCCCATTTATGCCATCTATGCCATTTCCTATTGGGAGCAAACTTATATTTTTCAAAGTGAATTTATAAAATATATGAAATTATACAGCCGATATTTGGACAATATTTTTATTGTTTGGGAAGGAGAAATACGGGTATTTGAGGCATTTATCAAATATATTAACACAGTTTGGGTTTTTAAGTTTACACATGAAATTAATGATGACGCTATTTCTTTCTTGGACGTGAGGATAACTACAGATTTACAAGGTAGGTTAAAATCCAATATTTATAGAAAACCTACCTTTTCAAATTCGTATTTGCATTACAACAGTTGGCATCCTAGACACCAAAAAAGAGCTATTGTTAAGGGGCAAATGGTGCAAGCGGCCAGGATGGTTAGCGACCATCAGGAATTTGTGGAGGAATTACTTTTTATGATGGGACTGTTTTTGAACAGAGGATAGCCCAAGGAATTGTGTGGTGAATTATTTAATGAAATTAGGAATAAAAGACAAAAGAGAATTTATAAACTTATTCTTAGTTTCGAAAATTTAGATGGCTATGAGACTATTCCCACTACACAACACAACCTGAATAATTCTCCACTATCTTTTATTACCACTTACAATATGGATGCCGAATGGATCACATGGATGGTTAACAAAAATTGGGATATATTGGATAAAAAACGTGTGGGCAAAAATTGACAGACGTCCAAACTTTGTATACAAGAAGGATTTACCTTCGAAAAATATTTTTGAGAGATCTTCCCTTGCCAAAGGTCCATATAATAATAGGAGATTGGGTAATTTTAAATGTGGAAGATGTTCCACATGTCAATATATATTAACCACAGGTGAAACATTTATGATATACAGCCATCACATAATTATCCAGGGACATTTTGATTGTTATGCTCAAAATGTGGTTTACATGGCCAAATACCAGGATTGTCCTGTTTTTTATATAGGGAAAACCAGCAGATATTTCAGAGAGAGAATTAGAGAGCATAATTTAGATATTAGGCATTTAAAGTCCAACGCATTAGCAAGACATATTATTGGTAATAGTAGTCATTGTTTTAAGTTTTGTGTATTGCAAAAAATTAAGGGTGACATACAGGGTGGGATATTAGACACACATTTGGATATATGTGAGTTCAGATGGCAAATTAGGTTGGATGCACAGAACTACCCTGGTATTAACGATTATATAACCATTAAGCCTTTGCTCAAGTTGAAACATATATTGGGTAAAAGGTAATGGTTTATATAAAATGTGTGTGTATATATATATATATATATATATATATATATATATATATATATATATATATATAAAATATATATATAAAATATATATGTATACATTTTTACATGTCATTTTTTTGTTCTGGATGATTCATTTGTAAGTGTTATAGTAATGCTTTACAATATGTATTGCTGTGTTTTTAATGAGTTTTTTATAATGGAGTTCTTAATTCATTTATTGATTAGAGGGTGGAGTTTTTTGTATAAATTCAGGATGCGTGTTTGTATTATTTGTCATTCTGAAGAAGTCCAAGGTGGGACGAAACCTAGGTAAATTCATTTTATCGTCGTTGGTTAATAAACTATGTTCTGCTGTTGGAGCTCCGTTTTCATTTCATCTTGTTCTTGTTGGTGTGTTTGGTTCCTGGTTGTATTTTTCAGAACAGTACAAAATACTTTGTTGTTGGCCCTTAAATCTACTGCATTGTCTGTTTCATGAAGCACTGACACTATCAACACAAAGACTAGAATTGCCACAGTCTAATTGATCAACTTGCTTCTTAAAATGTTCACTTTAAAAAAAAAAAAAGAATGTAGACCTTTTGATTTAACAAAACCTTTTGAAATGATTCCATTTACTGCATTTGTGGCATCGTTGACCAAAAGCTAAACATTTCTCCCATGTAGATTTCATAATTTCCACCACAGTTACGACACTTGACAGTGAAAGTAGGTTGGGGCCCATGCTTTGAGTTTGCTGACTCACTCTTATGCTTCAATGAGACTGTGCATACTCTAGTATTTGCTAGAAAGTTCTGCGGTTTACCAGTGAGTGCTGCAGGGGTTACAGCTGCCATGTGCTTGGGCCGGTTTCTTTTTTAATAATGTTTTGCATACTTAGGGTTGCCAGATTTCTTTGTGGCTAAAACCGGACTAAGGTCACACCCCTCGCAACACCCATAACTCCACCCATTCCCACCCACTCTCCCATCGATGCCACGCCCATTTTGTGACATCACGGTTACATCAGCTGATGGGAACGCCCTCTTTTTCTGTTTCGGACGAATGCTTTCAGCCGATTTACTATGCTTTTCTGTACAAAAAGCATAGTAAATCAGCCAATTGTAACAAACACTGATAGTCTGTTTCTTTTTGTGAAACAGAAAAATGGAGTTTGTGCAGTGTTTTCCCAATTTCCTGACTACCAGTCCAGAGCAGAGAATTGATTTGATTTGTGTGGATAGTCCAGAAAAAAAACAGATAAGTGGCATTGCGCATTGGCAATGGCAACAGGGTGATTTCCAATTTCCCACCTATTGTTCAAAGACTCAACGTTATGCTTAAATAGGGAACATCTGCTTGTTAGTGTGTCTGTCCCCGGACTGGTGCAAGGCGAAGGTCTACAAGAGGGTAGTGAGACTAGCTATGTATGTTATATGGGTTGAGACAAGTGGCATTGACAAAAAGGCAGGAGTCCAAACTGGACGTGGCAGAGTTAAAGATGTTAAGATTTGCACTGGGTGTGACAAGGGCGGACAGGATTAGAAATAAGTATATTAGAGGGTTAGCCCAGGTTGGAAGGTTTAGAGACAAAGCCAGAGAGGCAAGATTACATTGGTTTGGACATGTGCTGAGGAAGGATACATATTGGGAAAAATACAGGATTGGGAAAATACCTTAAAGTTTCTTTTCACCTAATAATACAAGATGCCCTTCCCCTAGTTAGCTTAACAAATGGCTTGCTTGCTTTAAGGACAGAACAGTGAGAAATGCCACTAGTGCTCTAGACAAAGTTATGTTTGTTAACTAGGTAAGCCTACTGGACACAAGGACTAAGTTTCATAGATGACCTAGGAGCATTATTTGGTTATGTGACTTGCTCATAGTCACATAGTAAGAAAACAAAAGTGGAGAAAATCAAATCCTGTACCCCAAGCTATAGGAATATGTTTCACTAGCCATTATAAACACTACTTCACGTAATTCTTATATTCCTACTCTTGGCATACATAGTACAATGCACTTGGTCACAGAATGTAACAAAAACAAATACATCAACAATTCAAATTTTATTCTTGGCAGAAATATTTTCTTTTACTTATGTTTACTTTACATTTCATGACTTGTGTAGGTGGCCTACATAGAACACTTTTATTTTACTTGGGTAATCCTTCCAGGTTTCAAAGCACAGATGTTAACGTAATTCACTTAACCTGTAGTGTCTGCTAATTACTGACTCAGTCATAGTGAAGAATGAAACCATTAATACTGATTGCATTTTGTTTTTGTTTTAGACTGTTTATTTAAGCATTCAGAATAATTAAAAGAAGGGAACGAACATGCCAAAGCAAAGCAGTGACTACAGAGTTGCTTTAAGAACACACATAAGGACTACAAACTCAGCTAACCATTGCTTGCTTCATCTCCCTACTGCTGAGAGTTCTATAAATATCCCCACCCTCTGTGTACTAAAATGGTTGCATCCAGCAGCAACTAGAAAATGCGCATTATTAACATTATCTGGTCATCAGTAAAAACAGGAATGTCAACCAAGCTGACTGACGGGGAAAAAAACAGAACTGACATACTCACATTTTCGTTGTCGCACTTGTTTACGGTGGGCAATGGTGTTCTGGTCGACATTTTGTGCGGTTGTAGGCCGCCTGGGCAAAGAAAAACAACCAGAGACCGGAGAACAGTGAAGCTGAGGAAAGGAGGGAAAGGGGGACAACTGGGGAGGGGAAAGATGAGGGCCGGGTAAGGAAGACAGGAATAGCAACAGCAGTTCTTTCTACGCTTCCGTTCCGACAGCATTGCAGAATTGGTTAAAGCAAATGCAATGGCATTTTTTGCCCCAGTGTTTTAACGTTGGATCAGAAGCCACTGTTATGCAGTGGAGCTGCTGTTGAGGTGAGAGAAGTCGCTTCACGGAGCAGCTAAGGACCAGAAGGGTGTGTTGTCCTGTCTCTCCTCCAGGTCCTCCTCCTTTTTCTCAGGTGTAACACTCACAGCCCGGACGTGCATGATGAGCAGAGCAGCTGATTGATGATGACTAATAATAACAAGCCGTACTGACGACCGACCGTACTTAAAGGAAAAGGGGAGAGAACAACACGGGCGGCGGGGCAGCGGTAATTGTCATTGCACAGTCTGCATTGCATATATAGTATGTTTATAATGTTTTAAATTTTCACTTTTCAGTCCTTAACTCCTGACTGCAAAAAAAAAAACGGACTTCACTAGTCCGGTTTTGATGATTTTTTTTAACCTGACAATTTGACTGAAAACCGGACACCTGGCAACCCTATGCATACTGTCAACATGAGCTTCATCACTTTGCCTTCTAGAGCTAGTCTCATTTGTAAGCATATTTGTGTGCTTTTCTGTGAGCTCATATATCTGACAAGTCTCAGTGGCCTTCTTCAAAGTTAAATCACTTTCACAAAGCAAAATCTTTCTCACAGCATCATCTTTTATGCTACACACAAGTCAGCAATGTATCACCTCCTCCTTAAGTCACTAAATCTGCACATTTTAGCCTTATTTCTTGGGTCAGTTATAAATGCTGCAAAAGTTTCACCACGCTTTTGATCCTTTGTGTAAAATAAGTGCCTTTCCATAGTATCATTTGTCTAGGAGTTGCATATTTCTCTAAATTTATGTTTTAAGCACTCTGGGTCCTCCCTTGACTCAGAAGGTGCAATAATATGGCAGTTTCCTCCTGTATAGAGAGCAGGTACATACACAAATGAGCATTCCCTTTCTATGGCTTCTGACCCAGCTATATTAAGCAAAATAAATGCCTTTGTACGATTATCATTATCAGAAAATGCAGCCTGCATGAAAACGTCATACTCTTGCTCAGACATTCTCCAGTTCTCACCAGTATTACTGTCAAACACAAGTGCACTGAGTTTTCGAAATCTGTCTGCCATGCCCACAAAGTATACAAACGCACTGAAAATATGGCCCTTGTAATTATGTGCGAACAGACAGTTCTGTGAGCTTGTAACAGCATTGAGCTTGTAACAGCATTCAAACGCACAATAAACTCTTCAAAATACATAACTTTGTGAAATATACTCTGTAATGGCTGTATTCTGCAAAATATGCCTTGTGATGGTTGTACTTTGTGCAGTGTTACAGTAATGCTATTTCACAAACGTGCAAACAATTTATACACTTCTGATAACTTGAATATCTTGGCTTAATACGAAAATACATATGCTTTGTGAAAATGCGGTAGTCTCCCCTTTATTTTATTAATTATTTTGCAATTTGGACTGTATTTCAAACATTTTCTGCAGTAATTCAAATATTTTTATCAATGTCAAACATACTGGTTTATATGAAAATTATTTAGTATGTTCTGTATGCATCATTTCATATTATGCGGTAAGAAGTAGTGCTTAGCAAGTTTTAATACCTGAAATTAGGTTCTGATCT
Source organism: Protopterus annectens (assembly GCF_019279795.1). Taxonomy (NCBI): domain Eukaryota; kingdom Metazoa; phylum Chordata; order Ceratodontiformes; family Protopteridae; genus Protopterus; species Protopterus annectens. The sequence goes on along the minus strand of NC_056751.1, from coordinate 622,261,635 downwards.
GTTTTTGCAAAGTTTGCACATTTGTGATGATCCACTCCTGTATATTCCACCACCAGCATATGAACAAGTGCCATAAGTCATATTCCACCACCAGCATCTGAACAAGTGCCATAAGGGCACACATAAAATTGTCTAAGGCCAGCTTCGAGAAAAAAAAAAACTACGGGCACACATAAAATTGTCTAAGGCCAGCTTCGAGAGAAAAATTGCACAGGACACTAAGGATAATCACAAGATTTTCTTTAGTTATGTTAGGAACCTGGGTGGTAATTCCCAGATATGCTCAGAATTAGTCCAAAATGACAAAAAATACACCGAACCCACAGACATTGCCAACATCCTAGCTGACAGGTTCAGCGCAAACTTCTCCCCACCAAAAGGGCAAATATCTATCCCAGCAGAGTGCTGCCCCCCTGACATCTCAGATGCTCAGGTAAGAGCCCTCTCCAAAGCAAAAACACAGCATCAATGGGACCAGATGGTGTCCTGGGCTGGCCCTACATGAACTCAAAGAAGAGCTAAACCCAAACATAAAACTACTGTTCAATCTCAGCCTTACTACAGGATATGTGCCCAAAGAGTGGCGTACAGCAACAGTGGTCCCTCTCCATAAAGGTAGTGCCTCAACGGATCCTGGAAACTATCGCCCCATAAGCCTGACTAGCTTGGTCTGCAAAGCTATGGAAAGGTTCATCATGGACCTCATAAAAAAATATATTGGGGACCTACAGACACTGGATCCTACCAGTTCGGCTTTAAGGGCAGATCCTGCCTCTTAAACCTGGTCGATTTCTTTGAAACGGTCACCAAGGCCATTGACGAGGGGAAGGTGGTCCACACAGCCTGCCTTGACCACGCAAAAGCCTTCGATACAATACCCCACTGGCATTATAGATAAGCTCACCAGCTTAAATATAAACCCCTATGTCACTAGATGGATTGCAAACTGGCTCAAGGACAGAACCCACATGGTTAGAATTGCTGGAGCCATGTCAGACTCCAAACCAGTTACAAGTGGTGTCCCACAAGGCTCAGTCCTGGGACCTCTCTTGTTTGGTATATATTTCTCGGAGGTACAGGCCAACATGGAAGGACTGTGGCTGACCAAGTTCGCAGATGACTGCAAACTGGGTGCCATAATCGACTCTCCAGCCGACACAAGCATCCTCCAAAAGGGCCTCCTAGAAACAGACAACTGATGCCAGAGCCATGGCCTCAAGCTAAATGCCAAAAAGTGTATAGTCATCCCCTTTGGCAAAAACAAAGTGCCCACAAATTACCACATAGGTGGAAAGTAATTAGGGACCTGGGGACCCAATTTGATAGCAATCTCTCATTTGACAACCACGTGGCCAAAGTGGTTAGAAAAACATTTTATATAGCCCACCTAATCATGAAGGGATTCACATCTAGATCAGGGGAGGTCATCGTGCCTCTTTACTCATCCCTCATCAGGCCCATAATTGAGTACAATGCCCCTTTTGGGATGTACCTTACCAGACACCTGCAGCAACTGGAAAGACCCCAAAAGTACCTCACCAAGAGGATCAAAGGGCTCAAACAGATGCCATATGCTGCCCGGTTAAAGAAACTCCAGCTCTACTCAGTGGCATACCGCCTGTTCAGAGGAGATCTGTGCCTGATGTATAAAGCCATGTCCAACCCGGAATTAATGGACATGCTGCACCTCAGAAAATCCAAATCCCATCGAGCTACGCTGAGACTTGAACCTCAGCACTGAAATAAATAGGACATGCTGGAGGGACAGATTCATAACCCAGAGGCTCCCTTCACTCTGGAATAAAATCCCAGTCCAGGTTAGGCAGAGTCCCTCATTGACTGTCTTCAAGAGGAATCTTGATGAGTGGATGGGAGATGGTAGGTTTACCCCGGGTATCACTTCTGTGTCACTGTTAGATAGAGGCACAGTATACTAACCTCGAAAAAGGGCATAGCAAAATAAATTTAAAATGGGTGGCGAAAGCCAAACGCATTCTGGCTAGGCTTATAAATGCCCTAGGGCAGATAGCCTAGTATGAACCTATGAACCTAAGTCATTTTAACCAAGCCGTTTCTGACCTCATGCCCCTTTTGGTATGCTTCTACTGACTTCATGTCCTTTTAGACATGCCTGTTCTGACACCATGTCGCTCGTTCGTCTCTAATACATAAAACAAGAAGGTGTGAGGTTTTCATGTTTGTGTTTCACAGTTGCTTGAGGTTTTGATGTTCGTGTTTCACAGTTGCTTGAGGTTTTGATGTTCGTGTTTCACAGTTGCTTGAGGTTTTGATGTTCGTGTTTCACAGTTGCTTGAGGTTTTGATGTTCGTGTTTCACAGTTGCTTGAGGTTTTGATGTTCGTGTTTCACAGTTGCAGTCATCACATTTGGGTTATCTCTGCCGGGGTAGCCCTCGGCCAGCCCGAATACCAGAGACTTAGTATTTCTGCGTCTGTTGCTATCGCTCCAGGACTGACGTCAGGTCATCAGTAGCATCAAGTAAGACAGCCAACGCCATTACATCAGTTTTTCTTGCCTCGGAGCCCAAAGCAGAAGCAGTTCACATGAGTGCCGGTTGGCTGGTACCTGAAGTTGAAGTCTTCTAAAGCTAAGTACGTTGGGGATCCTTTTTTCTTGCACTAACCGATGTCAGAAAAAGTTTATAATTGTCTCGCCTGTGGAAAGCAAATACCACACCTAGACTTCCATTCTTACTGCATCACCTGTTTAGGCCCAGACCACGACGTCCCTCGTTGTCACTTCTTTGCTTTGTTTAACGCCAAAACTATCTGTCGTCTGGCCCTTATTGTAGCCTCGAACTCCGATATGGCTTTGGTAAGCCATCTGACAGCAGGTCGTCCGAAAATACATAAAGATAAAGACAGAGACTGACTGTATAGGTCTAAACCTTCAGATGACGCTTCCGTTAAGCTAGTTGTTAGTTCTCCAGTCCTCAGTGAGACGCTTTCGCAGCCCCTGATGCCTGCTTCTGTGGATTCGCAGGCCACTACTGAGACCCATTCAGAGTTCGGTATGCTGCAAAGGATCCTGCGGTTGTCTCTACCTTGGATGGGTCCAAAGCCACTGAGCAGGCACCGGCTTATAAGGAATTCCTTCTCACTACCGATACTTGACACAAACAGACGTCTTCTTTCACTACTAGAGTTCTTTCAACTACGACTGAGTTTCTAAGGCCCAGGGTATGAACTACACCCAATAAACCGACTCACTCTCAAGCACCTGCTTCCTTGCCTCAGTCTCAAATGCTTAAAATGGCGGAATACCTTATCATGCTGATCAGGGGGAAGCCAAGCTACCCCCTTCAAAAGGAAGAGATCTATCCCCTGTAGTTCGGTCTGAACAAGAGTCAGATGAATCTGATGTATCTGAATATGAAGACATGCAACTCCTCTCTACTAATGAGGACTCTGATACGGTGGATTCAATTCCTTCAGCCTCTCCTCCAGAGGATTTTTCCTTTGGGGAAACCCTGCATACCGTAAGGGAGCAGTTCCAGTGGGAGAGTCAAGACTACTCTCAGTCTAAAGAGACTCTGGGAATTCCTAGATGTTTCACAGCACAGACCCTTGGCCATCCCCCCAGTCCTGGATGTTGTGGATGTTTTCCTGGAATCCAGCTTGACTCCTGACACCCTCCCTCCTGCACCCAGAAAACCAGACTGGTACTATAGAGTCCCTGACTCACACAGATTTCTCTTTAAGAATCCTACTGCTGACCCTGAGGTTATTTCTCAAGGGCGTAAAGAAATTAAAGCAACCTCTGCTAAGAGTTCCACCCCCCTCAGATAGGGATTCCCGAGCACTGGACAGATGGAGTAAAAAAAGTATACACCTCAGCTACTCTTGCTGTCAGGGCACTAAATTGTCAGTTCCATCTGCTGAAATTTCAGCAACATACCATGAACTCCTTAAACAAAAGATGTCTTCCTTTCCTGCTTGGGCAAAATCTAAAGAATTACAAGAGTTAATGCATTCTGCAAGTCAAGTAACTAAACACACCTTGCACTGTGGTTTTGATGCCCTATAAGCTTCTTGCAGGGCAGTAGTCACTGGTTCTGTCATTAGAAGGCATGCATGGCTTAAGGAACAGCTCTTGCCAGACCATGTCCAATCTAAATTGTTGGATGCCCCTTGAACAAATAACTTATTTGGCACTAAGGCAGAAGAGGTCCTAAAAAAAGATGGAAGAAAAAGCAAACTCTATGCAAACAGTTAAGGACTTCTTGCAGGTCCAGCCATCTAGGTTCAGCAGGCATTGTCTCACTAAACACTGGTCCTTTCCTGCTTCCAGTAAACCAGTCCACCCTAGACCCCAGGGAACCAGACACCCCAGACAGCAGCCACATGGAATGCAGAGATCCAAGGAGTGGACTACCTCCACTTCAAAACCAGGGAGTTCTGAGCCACCCCCTTATGGTAAGAACTCACAATGACTCTCCTTTGCCCACCTTTTCTCTCCCCTAGGAGAAACTCTCCTTTCATGCAAGCACCTGGGCCACCATTATCAATGACCACTGGGTTCTGAACATAGTATCTCAGGGATACAAATTTTCCTTCCACACCCTTCCAGTGCCAGAAGGGTTCCCAGATCTGCCACCAAACTAGTGGGCAGAGGCTCAAAAGCAAATCCATTCCCTGCTCTCTGAGGGCAGTAGAGCACATCCCTGCAGAATAGATAGGCCAAGGTTTCTACTCCAGACTTTTCCTGGTGCCCAGAAAAGAGGGCACCTGGCGTCCTATCCTCTATCTAAAAGACTTTCGGCTTTTCCCGGTTAGGGGTTGCGGAACTCTGGTCCACTCATATTGGCAGTGGATTTTTAGAGTGCTGAGTTGCCAGCCCGACGCCCAACCTTCAAAGGCACTCCCATTCACGCTTGCACCTACCTGCATGTCTTTAACGTCACTCGACCACAGGGAGGACATGCAGACTCCACACATAAGGCGCTCCAGCCAAGAATCGAATGGGAGAACCTCTTGCTGTGACAACACTAACCGCTGCACCACCGCGGCTTTTCTAAACACCTTCCTGGTTATTCCATGATTCAAAATGCTCACCTGCCAGCAGCTGCTACCCATGCTCTCCAAGGACGGTTGGCCAGCCACCCTAGATCTAAAAGAGGCCTATCCCCACATTCCTGTCAGGGAATCATGCAGGAAATACCTCCGTTTTAGGGCAGGATCTCCACACTTTCAGTTCTCTGCGCTTCCCTTTGGCTTATCCACTGCTGCTAGAGTTTTCACAAAATGTCTAGCTTTGGCCATTGCCCTTTGCAGACAAAGAATGTCCAGATTTATCAATACTTAGACGACTGCCTGATTCAGGCAGACAGCCAGGAAAAGCTGCTCAAGCACCTGGCCTTTGTCAAGACCCTTCTAACCTCCCTAGGGTACACAGTCACCGAAAAGAAATCCAAACAGTTGCCCACCCAAAGGATTATCTTCCTGGGAGCAAGCCTGGACACAGCATCCCAGATGGCATACCTTACACCAGAGAAACAAATTTTCCTGACAGCCTTCTTCTCTCAACTAGCCACAAAGCCCCAGCTGTCTTCAAGGAAAATCCTGCAAGCTCTGGGGTTCATGGCATATTGCTTATACTACTCATTCCATATGCCAGACTGCATATGAGGAAACTTCACTGGTACCTAAAAAGCATTTGGTGTCAACACTCTCAAGACCTGGAAACTCTTCTACCTATAATTGCCTGCATCGGAAAAGATTTCCTTTAGTGGGCTACAGAATGCTCCCACAACAAGGGACTGCCTTTCTCACCACCCCTGCCACCCAGACCCCCACCACAGACGCATCAGACTATGCTTGGGGGGCACACCTGGATGGCAGGTACATACAGGGCCAATGGACCCTGCAGCAAATCCCTCTTCACATCAGTCAAAAAGAGATGATGGCTGTGCAGCACGGATTGACATCTTTCAAACCCCTTCTTTCTCCAGTGGCTCTGTTGCAAACGGACAACACCACTGTAATGTGGTACATCAACAAGCGGGGGGGGGGACTCGCTCGTACCCTCTATGCAGGCTGGCCATGACCCTTTGGCACACATCCTCTGCCATGCAACTACACCTGTTAGCACAATTCCTACCAGGCTCTGTCAACTCTCTGGCAGACCAGTTAAGCAAAAATCTTCTGGACCCACACGAGTGGCAACTCAATAGAAGAACCTTATCCCTAATAACTCAGAAATGGGGCACCCGGGAGGTCGACCTCTGCCTTCCACACCAACCATCAGCTCAGCAAATTCTGCACCAGGGAGCATCACTGCATGGCTTGGAAAGTGGATGCCCTGTCCTTCCCCTGGGTCAATCTATCAGTCTATGCCTTTCCTCCACTACCTGTCATCTCTAGGGTGCTGCTCAAAATAAAGGAGGAAAAACCAAGGACCATTCTAATAGCTCCAGACTGGCCCTGGCAGTACTGATACCCCTTGCTGCACAGCCTCTCGCTACTGCCCCCATGCACCTTCCTCAGATTCCAAACCTCCTGACCCAGAGGGAAGGGGATTTCATGCATCCCCAATTGCAAACACTCAGTTTGGCAGTTTGGCTTATTCCCTAACTTCGAACCAATCTGCCAACCTCAGTAAACAGGTTATAGATGATGTCCGTGAGGCCAGATGCCCTAGCACCATATAGTCTTATGCTGACATTTTCTCTCCTGGAAAACGACATTCCTTCTGGCCATCACTTCAGCCAAAAGAGTATCTGAGCTGTACACGCTCATGGCTGTGTAACCCTTCAACTTCCATGCTGACAGGGTATCCCTCGGAACTAACCCATCCTTCATGCCCAAGGTGGTGTCCAGTGTGGCTCTCAACCTATCTCTTCATTTGCCCACCTTTTTCCGTAATCCCCAGAACAAGGGAGAGAGGATTCTGCACTCTCTAGATATACACAGACAGCTCAGATTCTATCTGGCAGGACTAAATCCTTTAGGAAGTCTGATCAACTGCTGGTTAGTTTTGCTACAGGGGCAGAAGGCAAAGCCATCTCCAAACAAACCATCTCCAAATGGATAGCACACTGCATCCTTTTTTGCTTCAAGCAACATGGAAAGCCTCACCCAAGGGGGTCAGGACACACTCCACCAGAGCAGCCTCCACCTCTGCAGCTTTCCTCAGAGGAGTGCCCACCAGGGACATCCTGGAGGCTGACACCTGGACATCTGTTTACACTTTTACCAAGCATTACCACCTGCCTCTCTTTCAAAATCAAGGGCAGGGTTTGCCTCTGCAGTCTTGCAGGGCATCCTAGCCAGCCCCTACTTTCCTTTACTGCCTCCACCCTTTTCATCAGCTTTGGGAATCGACCCAAATGTGATGACTGGAACAGTGAAACACGAAGAACGTAGTACTATTGTGTACACTTACCACAAATGTAGATGTTGAAGTGTATTCAGTGTTGCAGTCCTAGTTTCCCTCCATCCATCCCCCCTCCTTTTTTTTCCTTACAAGGGACTTCTTGGTATTTATTTTCCACTGGTGGGGTTTCTTCCACCAGAACATGGCTGCTACTTAGGGGCTGTGGACTCTATACAATTGTAATAAAAATCCAGTAGTAAAACACGATAACAGTTGAAAATGCACAAATAGTTAAGTGCTTTCACCTAGTGAAATAACAGGCTTCCTCAGAACAATTAATCAAATCAATTTCTTGCTTAAATAGTTAATTAATACCACTTGACATCAAAAATTCACATAAAACTAAGAAATAATTAACCCTGTGTTCCCCAATGACTAGAACAAAATCATTGCCCTGTCATATGTAATGCAGCAATAAAATCTTATTCATGTAATGCAAGCAAATATCATATAAAAACAAAAATATTATAAGTATAAAATGTATAAAAAGTGTAGAAGAAACGTATGCATACAAAAATGCTTCTTGACCACTATAATACACACAAAGTATATGAAAATGAATTTAAAAGAAGCCAAAGTAAATTCATGGCAGCAAAAACCTACTGTAACAAATAGTACAATACATCAGTTACAGTTTTGCTTCCCTGAGTTTTAGTACACCATTAATGCTAATACAATTGTTGAATCCAGGAGTTCTACCTGCGTCCAACTTAAGCTGCCAGAACAATTCCCTGTATTCCAACCTGGACTCACAATGCCCTCCCCCGGGGATCCATTAAAACCTGTTCTAAAACAAAGAACTTGATTTTCGTCCCCTTACATGACAAAGAATGCCTAAAAAAAGCATTTTATTCCTTTCCCTTAGATACCTCAAACGTGTGCTGATACACCCTTCTACTCAACTGTCTCTGTTTTTCCAATGTAAAAACTCTGGCAGATTTCACATATCCCAATATATACCACCCCTTTCGTTCCACAATTATAGTACCTAGAAGCCCTGATTTTAAATCCCCTTGATGGTATAAGTAACTCACTCTTGTCAAGAATAAAACAACATTGTTGACAGGCCCCACACTTGTGGGTACTGAGTCTAAGTCCATCACCTGTCAGTGCTGTAAAATCCTTCATTTCAAAAAGCTCCTTTAAGTTAGTATCTTTCCTCCTGACAAAGGTAGGGTGGCACGGGAGATATAAACTGGTGTCCTCATTGACCATTAAAATAGGCCAATATTTCCTTAAGTGTCCTCCACCTGTGTTGATATGCTTGAAAATGTATGAAAAAAAGCCCCCGTGTGTTTGTTCCTCCACCTCTGTTTTCTCAAGACAATTGATTCCCATACCAAGCAAAGGAAACATTTTTATCCCTTTTCTCAATTATCTCCTTTGCTAGATGGTCAATCAGTTGTTTAGAATATCCTCTTTCATGAAATAATGTAGTCAGTCGTAATCTACTCTAAAAATTCTGCATTCACACTAGTCATTCTAGAAGCCCTGATCATCTGGCCCTTCACTATACCCTTCTTTTGGTAATGAGGGTGTCCGCTCTCAAAATGCAAATAAGAATTTGAGAATGAGATCTTCCTGTACAACTTGGACTGAAAACAGTTTTTAATACTATCTTTGTACAGTGTAATGTCCAACTAAGTAATACTAGAATCACTAGCAGTATGTGTGAAATCTAAAAATTCAGTTGAGTGATTGAGGTATGTTAAATTCCTCACATTTGTCATTGGGGCCATCCCATAATAAACAGATGTCCAGGTATAGAGTGTAAAAGGTGATGTACCTTTGCCAATCAATCAGTGTTGAGGACAAACTTCTGCTCCCAGTAATATAACACAGTTTGCACAAGTTGCCCCCATAGCAACACCTTTTCTAATATTTTCCAGTACATCAAGAAAAGAGGAGTGGGAATCCTTGGACATGGTGGTGGATTTGTAGCAAGCTACAGTTTGGATTGCAGTTTTGCCCAGAGTTAGTTGCACGTGGATAAACTTGGATGCATTATGCTGAACAACTAGCCTGGAGGTGTGGATATCCTTAATAAATATTGACACACCTCTGCCTTTGGTGTTTTGGTCCAGGTTACATGGCCAAAAAGTGTGGTATGAGTTATAGCCTGGTAGTGCAGGGGTGCTCTCTGGAGCCTTGAACCAGGCCCGTCTCTGCACAGATAGCGATGTTCTCCATTTTAAGGAGTGCCTCGAGTGAGTGAGTGCATTTTGAGATTTAGACTTCTAGCATTGAGTAGCATTACCCTCAGTTTTTGCTTGCCTGTTCCTGTTATGCTGGTGAATTTGTTATTTGAACCTTGCCTAAAAAAGGCACTATAGGGGCAGCAACAGCCTTAGCCAGTATCAGGAATCCCAGGGGTGACAGGTGCAGGCCAGCTGTGGCAAAGCATCGTGGTGTGTCAACCATGTCATCCCAAGCAGACAGATACTGGATCCCCTTAGAATGACACCAGAAGCTTAGCCAATTGTTGAAGTCAATCATTTTGTCCTTGTACTGCGGTATCATTTTGGGCGATGGCAGAATGCTACTCAGGACTAGGGTCATACCTGCCTGGGCTACAAGATCGGAGAGCTCTTCCATGTCTCTTTTCATGTAGTCCAAGGAGGTACGTCTCCGGTCATTCACACCAACATGGACAATGACAGTCATATTTGTACTTGTTGTGGAGTGACCCGAGTGCGTGGGTTATGTGGCAGATCCTGGCACCCGCCGGGCAGCTGACAGTAACCTTCTTGTTTAGCCTGGTGAGTGGGACATCAGTGTGCCTGACTATAGAGTTACCTATGATTAGTGTGTTGGTACGTTGTTTTGCCTTATTGGCTGTGGTTGAGTGGCACACTGAGTCTGTGGGCTATGTGTCATTTGGGTTGTGTTGGGGGATGGAGGTTGCTTGCGTTTCTGCTTTGGAGGTCTCTGTTGCTTAGATTATTATTAAGAGCCTCCGCACATTTTTTGTGTGTTACTATGTGTGGATGTTGGTGGTGTAGATTTAATGAGACTAGGTGATGAGTTTGGTGTGGTGCAAATGTTTACCTTCTCCTCATGACTGTCAAGTTCAGTCTTGGTTGGAGAGAGCTTTACCTCCAGTTTGGCTAGATAAGTGCATCTCTCACAGGTTGTAGTGTTGGGTGGTAGGAGGAGAGGGTTGTCTGTGTACATGAGGCAATTTGTACATTACCTCAAGATGCCCAGATTCATCAGATAGGAGAGAACACTGGGAGCTGACCCTTGGACATGCCTGAATAAAAAACTATTTTCTTCTAGATAAGTGAGGAAAGTGAGTACAAGAGCTTTTTTTCTCTAAGCAAGTGAGAAAAGTAAGTACAAAAACTTGTTTTCCTCTAGGTAATGAGGAAGATTGAGTGCTATAGTAATTAGTAGCTTATTTAGTGCTTACAAGTTCTGAACAAGAGCTGAGCATGAATAAGCAAATTTAAGTGCTAAAACTAAGAATCTGTATCTGCACTAGACTAGTCACAGGACAGAAACAAGTGCAAATGCTGGCTTTCAAATCAAAGTTGAGAGATGGAAGAGATTGTGCAAATGGCCTGTAACTACAATTTCTGGGCCAGAACCACTCCTTATGTGTAGATAGGTTACCTAGTGCTTACCACTCCCACTAAGCTAGAAGGCTTCCCTCCAACACAGAAAGGCTTGGGGGGGGGGAGCGGCTCAGAAGCTTACATACAGTCCTGGATACAGTAAATCTGTGTCTGGACACCGGCTTATTTTTCTGTGTAAAAAAAAAAAAAAAAAAAGCAAAAACAGTAGTAAAAACAATTCATATGCAATGCAAGCTAGCACACTCGCTAATGTAGCAATATTAGACCAAACACAGTTTAAAAAATGCAATTGAATTAAAAAGGATTAAAAGCAAGTGCAGAAAGAGGTTTAGGTAGAATGTGGTAAAAAGATGGGACTGGAGGAGTGACCAGATCAAATCTACAGTGAGGTGGGCAACTGCAAACACCACCAAATTTAAACTGTAAACCAAAAATAGGGAGTGTGGGTGGGACAAAAGTTTCAACAGAGATCTAAGCAACAACTAAACAGTACAAACTCTAAAACCAAAACAATATATACTCTGCTCTGTATATTTGCAGATCAGTCTCAGAACAGCGAGACAACAGTTTCAGTAGAGATCTAAGCAACAATTAAACTCTATAACCAAAAAAAATATACGCAGCTCTGTATGTTTGCAGATACTCTGGAAGGCAGTCTCTCAGAACACAGGTTCCAGCAATTAAATGCAGGCTGTTACTAACAGGTCAAATTAAGTGATCCTTGAGTTAGATAAGACACAAGCTGTAAAAAACAGTTATACCAACTGAAGACATGACAGAAAATGGGGTGGGGGTGGGGAAAACAGTTTCAGCAGATATCTAAGCAACAACTAACAGTACAAACTCTAAAACCAAAAAAATATACTCAGCTCTGTATATTTGCAGATAGTCTGGAAGGCAGTCTCTCAGAACATAGGTTCCAGCAATTAAACCTCCATGTTCAAATCACCATAGGCAAAATCCCGTACCACTTCCTTGCAAGATATAGATTCCCCTCTATGACCCAGGAAGCCCATAATATGTATTTAAACTTTGGAAACACTCTCCATCCAACCCAATACCATATTCATGAGCAATTTTAATTTCCCCACTATTAACTGGGAATCGTATAAGACACCAAACGTGCAGGCACAGAGAGTCCTGGATTTTGTAAACACACACTCCTTTGACCAGATTGTCAGTACACAGACCAGGGGTGCAAACATACTGAATCTGGTCCTCACTAATATGGGAGATTGCTGCACACCTCCTAGTGTAATGTCTTCTCTGGTAAAGTCAGACTACAAAACGCTCTCCTTTTGAAGTAAAAATAAAACCTGGAACCCCAGGTAAACCTGGAATGTTCAGGAACTAGTCTGTCTTCCTACTATTAAGGGATAACCCTCAAAATTCCAAGCCCCCCAAAAACCCTGAGAACACTGCTGCCTATGCTGAACTGTTCAGAGACCCTGCACAAGTTTGTTAATTGCTGCATAGAGGCATCTGTACCAACCAGGAAGAAGTACAGATCTAACTTAGAAAAAACAAGCCACTCTGGTGGAATTGCAGCATCAGTAGGCTGTATAACAGAAGGAAGAAAATCATGGCAAAAATTAGATGTAGCACCCAACCACATAGACAGTCTCATCAAACTAAACAAACGGATAAAAGGACAAATCTACGAAAGTCACATTTTGAGGTAAATTTGGCCTCCCAGTCCAAGGCCAACCATAAGGCATTCTTCAGCTATGTATGATACCTGAAAGGCAATACACAGTTGTGTGCAGAGCTCATTGTTAATGTAGGCAGCTATTTTGAGCCAGAAGGTGTAGCAAACCTACTGGCCAACAAATTCAGCTGCAATTTTACCCCCTCCCCCCACACATCTCCCCTCAGGAAATGCCATCAAGCATAACTCTCCATACTAGCACTAGGGAACATGCCCTTAATTCTGTCTAAGACCAAGAACACTACATCAGTGGGTTCAGGCAATATCCCAGGATGCCTTTTAAATAGCATGAAACCTAACCTGTCACGGCATCAGGAATTGCTGTTTAACTGTAGCATTGTGCTTCATGAATCTGTAGAATAAGTCATCCATCTGCATAAAGGTGGGCCATATACAGACCCTGGAAACTACAGTCCCATAAGTCTCACTACTTTCTTATGCAAAGCCATGGAAAGAATTATCATGGAAATCCTAGGAAACCTCCAGACCCAACCCAATTTGGTTTCATCAAGGGCAGGTCATGCCTACTCATCCTGGTGGGCTTCTTTGAGAAGCTCACTATACCTACCTTGACTTGGCCAAGGCGTTTGACACAATACCTCACTTGGGCATTGACAAACTCAAGAGGTTAAAAGGGTAAACAGGGCACACAGCCAAACCAGTTAGTAAAAAATTACAAGAAAATCCTAGCCTTAAAACCTCTTCTAAGAGGATAATGGGATATATGCAAATGACCACTTAAGGACATCAGGTGTTTCAGCTATATGGCAGTTCTGAATACCCATGAGTTTTTTCTTTTTAAGTCTGTTAATGGACAAATTCGGGCCAATAAAGCCCAACCCCACTATTATTTATTTTATTTTTATTTATTGTATTTTACATTTCTTGACCAGGAAAGTCCGGCTGGAACAAGTCCATTTTCAGTGGAGGCCCGGGGAGAAAAGCTCCAACATATACAGCTGCAATAATACATTTTCAACTTAAAAAATAGTAATTATTAAAGGAGTTAAAAATTCAGTGGGATTGAAATCAAGAAAAATGTTTACACAGGTTCCTGACTAAAATAGAGTTGTACAGATTAGAAATTCCCCTGCTAGATGTAGGAGAGTCTTGGCTATTGCTAGTACTTATTACAAATAACATGCATGAGAGAAATTTAACCAGGTTTATCACAGTGGCATTGCCACTTTTGTTCATGGTGTTTAATTTTTGGTTTGAATTGGGCCAGGGAGGGGAGCATGGTTAAGTCAGTTGGTAGTATGTTCCAGATTCTACCCATTGAATTTGCGAAGAGGGCCATACCAGCTGCATTGTTTTGGTAGTCTGGGTTTGCAGCTTATTTGAGGAGCGGAGTAGTCTTGGATTGTTATGGGGAAGGATGATATTACTAAGCGCCGGAGTATAAGATTGGGTAATTTCAGCCATCCAAGCTGTTTGAGGTTGGTGCTGTGGTGGGTTCTAAAAGGCAAGCCTGTTGCAAACCAGGCAATGTGATTATAACAGGTTGTAAGTGTATTTAGATCGGTTTTGTTAAGATTGATGAGAAGGGGGATGCATATAAGAGTGTAGAAAGGAGGTGTGAATGGGCTATGGCCACCTTAGCTGGTGGGGTAAGGAAGGGTTTGATTCTATAGAGTGATCCAAGTTTTCTGTTGATATTTTTGATGGTTTGATTTACATGGTGGTCACTTTTTAGATTATCAATAGTGACACCCAATAATTTTGTATAGGGGTCAGGTGAGATAAGTGCCCCAGTGAAGGTAAAAGGTACAGACTTGGGTAGGTGGGAATATGAGCATTTTAGTTTTCTTGGGATTAAGTAATAGCCGACGTTTAGAGAGCCAGTTTTCAATGGTAGTAAATGTGGTTTGGGTATCGGTCTTTAGAGCAATGGGATAAGTGGCTGAGCAGATCAGGGTGGAGTCGTCAGTGTACTAGATACTGCTGGCATTTCGGATGACCGTAGGCAGGTCATTGATAAAGATTGAGAATAGTAATGGTCCTAATATGAAGCCTTGTGGTACTCCAAGGGTGTTTGGTAATAGTTTAGAGAGCTTATTTTGCCAGAGGACAGCCTTTTGCCTCTCTCTAAGATAGGATAAAAACCAAAGGAGGGCATTGGGGTCTAGGCGGAATGTTTGAAGGGTTTGGATTAGAAGCTGGTGATCAACCATATCAAATGCCTTGGAAAAATACAAGAAGAGGGCAGAAGATGTGTGGTCATTGTTGCGGTTGTCGTTTATGGTATTGGTAAATGTCATTAGGGCTGAGGTAGTACTAGGATGTGGGCGGAAACCATGCTGGGTGTTGGCCATAAGCTGGTTACTGTATTAGTTATTGCATGAATTGTTTATAAATACATTTCTCCATGATTTTAGCAAGAGGAGAGAGTATAGCTATGGGTCTATAATTTGAGTATTCAGTAGAGGGACCACCTTTGTGTAAGGGAATTACATAGGACGTTTTCCAGATAGTAGGGATTCTGATATAGTACAATTGATTGGAATGGAAATTGGATAGGCAATGGCATCAGCAGAGATTCGTAAGGAACTCAGCTGGAAGTTATCGGCAGCTAGTGTGGTGGGTTTTAATTTTTTAGCAGACTATGGATAAATTAAGTTGACACAGGCTTAAAGCTGAATGAGATTTGACTATCTGAGGTAGGGGTATTAGTATCGTGGGGGTGGGAGGTAATTGGGTGGCTAAAGCTTGAATAGTTTCAACCATTTCTTTACAGAAACTATCTGCAACCTCCTCTGGGGTTATTTCAGTAGTGGCAGTGGGGGTAGGTTTGGATGTTTTATCAGGATGAAGTAACTTATTCAGCCCATCCCAGAACTTTTGTGGATTTTTATGATTTTCAGTCTGTAACCTACAATAGTACTGTCTTTTGTAGAGTAGAATAAGTCTTTTTGTTTCATTTCTATATTTGTTATGATCATGAGGGTCTTTAGTGAGGCGCCAAGTGGCCCAGAGTTTTTCTGTTGGCTATTTTTAGTCTAGACTCTAGAGCCAAGGTACATTTTTACCTTTAGTCCTCTTTAAGTGGGCAGGTGCATGCAAGTCTAGACTTTCAAGGAATTTTTTGTTAAAGTAGTCAACAGCCACCTCTAGGGGGAGATACTTAAGCTTAGTCCAGTTACAAGAGTTGAGTTCCAGTTGAAACTTGTTAGGGTCAGTCAGTTTTGCTTAGGACTTTCCTGAGTAAAGGTTGTTTTGGAATAGTGATACTATGTTTAACTATGTAAGTAAGGAGGTGGTCACTAAGGTCATCGGGGAGGGTACCAGCAGTGTACATTTGGGGGTTGCTATTTACAAGTATCCAGTTTAGTATACTGTCTTTTTGGGTGGATTTGCCCAGTCTGGTAGGGGTGACTATGGTTTGAGTAAATGCATGCAGGTTGATGTGGGTGGAGGGGGATTCAGAGGTACAGGTTATCCAGTCTATATTAAAGTCACCCAGGACTAGTGTTTCTTGAGGGTAATGAGAGGATAACCAGTGAAGGGTGCCTTCGAGTGTGGCTGTGTTGTTACCTGGGGTAATATACATGCAGATGATATTAATACTTGTATTTTTGTTAAGTTGAAATAGAGTGGCTAGTATTTCAGAGTTATTGGTTCGTGGTGATTGTATAACTTCCATGGTCCCTGTCAGCTCAGATTTATAGATAATGGCTACCCCCCTTTCCTAGACACACGGTCCAGCCTGTGTATGTCGTAACCAGGTGAGAAGATTTTGTTGTCTGTAGTGGAGGGTTTAAGCTAGGTCTTGGTTAAACATAATATATCAGGAGAATAGATAGTTAGGAGGGCATGCAGTTCATGGACCTTATTGTTAATGCTCCTTGTATTGAGATGATAAACCAGGAGGGAGTTAGATGGTCTGGTTATTCCATAATTGTTGTTTGGGTGACAGGTAGAAGGATGTGAGTAGGAGGTGGTTGGGTCTGGGTTAGGGTGTAAATCTCCACTGATTATTAGGCTAAGTCTATACTCGGCAATGAGTCTCAAGTTTATTTAACAGTTTGCAGTATAGCTTTGGTTTAGAACTCATATGTTGAGGGTTATAACTCTGCGCAAGTGAGTGATGGAATGTTATTCCCATGGTTCAAGATGTGATTAAAGTTGGTTAGCTTTTCATTTAAGGGCAAAGTATGGGCTGCAGTGAACTGATATTCAGTAAGCTGTTGGTTCTCGTATAAAGTAAGGATATAGGGTAAAAGGAGGTATAAGGAGTAGTGTAACATTATGGTAGTAAGTAGTCAGGTAGTTACTATTATATTGTGAGAGATCAGAAGATATAAGGTAGTTTATAATTTATTAAAGAGAAGGGGGAGTTACTAACTAGAAAAAGATTGGATGGTGTGTAAAAAGGATAAGGTGGGTGGAGTAAGATTGATAATAGATAGCTGAGGGGATGGTTTAGGCAGGGGTAAGGTGGGTGGAGTAGGATTGATAGTAAGATAGCTGATAGGGTAATTTGGCAGGAGGGAGGAGGTAAGATGGATCGTTTGCTAGGTTGTTAAAAAAAAGGGGGGGGTGCGACTAAGTACCTATAAATTTAGGAGTAGTAGGTGCGGGTGGAATTGGGGGCAGGGAGGTGTGGAGCGAGCCCGAACACAGTGAGGGCGAGCAGAGCGGGGCTATCGGGTAAGGCTAGATTAATTTTATATATAGTATTATCTTATCCCAATATTCATAATGCCTCAAAAAATCTAATTTTGCCAGTTAAAGGAAGCCAATTAATAGTTTGTTTTTGTACCTGGGGTAATTTTGATGTGCTATGAACCCAGCTGAGGAAAAAAAAACTTTAGATATATGGCAAAAGCAAATGTTTTTTAACATATAGATGTAAACATAATTTTATATTAACCTTAAAGTTATCAGTAAATAGGTTCTGACCACGAGAAGTCCACTCTGGTCAGGGCTGCTTAATTTCTCTGGAGAGTTTATTTCATTCCACGTAGGAGACAGCAGGGTATGATTCACATGCATAGTGCACCTTGAGTTTGGGAGTCAGGGAGGGATAAACCAGAGTGCGGGTAGGTTGCCGACTGGGGTCCAGGAACACCAGATAGGTTTTCTAGCTGTGGACATGCAAGTTTCAGTCGTCTTATGATTTCATCAGCACAGCATAGGTGGACTGTTTGGCTAACCTTTAGAAACACAGGGTTGTCATACTCAGCTGATGTCCATAACCATTAAGGTGTCTGCAGAATATTCCATCTGATAATTAAATAAGGGAGTAAATAGGGCACACAGCCAAACCATTTAGTAAGAACATCCGGTGTTCCAACTATATGGCAGTTCTGAATGCCCATGACCTTTTTCTTTTCAAGTCTATTAATGGACAAATTTGTGCAAATGACCCCTTAAGGACATCACGTTTCAGCTATATGGCAGTTCTGAATGCCCAAAAAATGCATGATAGTATCCTTCTGTAAGCCGTCCACTCTTGGTGTCTGCCATATTGACAACATACTCCTAAGTATTAGTAGTCGGGGACTTGGGGACACACACAGAGACAGTAAGCTAGCCTTTGACCACCATGTGCCTTCAGTAGTGAGGAAAACATTCTTTGTTGTTTAACTTAATAAACAAAGGTATGCCAGCCAGGTCCAAGGAAGTCATTGTTCCACTGTATTTGACATTCATTAGACCTGTCATTGAGTACAATGCCTGGCCTGGTGTGTACCCAACTAGGCACATCCAACAATTGGAACGTCCACAGAGGTTCCTCACTAAAAGAATACAGGGTGTAAGTAACCCGTCCTGTGCTGACTACCTCAAGGCCCTATCCCATGTATTGTCTCTCCTACAGGCTGTTGAGGGGAGATTTATTCCTGGCATGTAAGGTATTCATCCTGATGGATCACTTGCATATCTGCAAAACAAACAGCACCAGAACTACCCATTCTAAAGACTTAAACCTTGCCTGTGATATAAATAGGACATGTTGGAGAAACAGGTATGTATCCCAGAGAAGACTACTGTGTCTATGGAACAGGCTTCCCGGCCATGTGAAGCAGAGTTCCTCCCTAATCCAATTCAGATGTAACTTGGACAGTTGGATGGGGAACAGGAAATTCATCCTTGGTTTGGCACCTATGTGTGCAGTGGGCAAAAACAGCATGTAGATGGTTTATTTCCCAGGCCCCTGCTTTTAAATGTTTCATCTCCCAAACCTGTGCTTACTCTTATCTAGAGTCCCATAACCTGTTAGAGATTTGGGATGCAAGGCTAGGCTTAAAAAAGCCCTTGTGGTCAATAGCCTAGTATACACCAATGAACCTATGTGCAGTCTTGTGTTGGATCTAGTTGGTGAGATCGAAATTCCAAAATATCGAGTAGCAGAAGATTGAGACAATAACAATGGCCAGAAACTCATACCATTACAAAGCCAATTTCATATGATCATACGTGAGATTTTACATGGTTGACTGTCACAACACTGGAAAGTAGTAGGGCTATTAATTTAAAAGTAGGGTGTAGCCTTTCAGCATTCGTGTACAGCAAGCTGCCAGCTATAAGGATATTTTGTTTATTGTGCATAATTAGTAATATGCTGCACTTGCAATGTCAAGCTTCACTGACATCTACTATTATATAAAGGGGAATGTACCTGTCGTACACAAGTGAGGGATATGAAAATAACCTGTCATGGTAGAGGCAGCACATAACACACCCAGCTCTTTGTGGGCATTTACAGTACAGCTAAGTCACAAAAAGGTAATGACATTGTTTTGGATAGATCTACAACCTAGAAAGATATGGAAAGAATACAAAGTACTGATGTTGCAATCTTAAATCAAAGGAGAAATGTAGGGGGTCATGCTGCAGCTATGTTTAGCGACTGAAGAGGAACTTGTAAAATCTGTAGCACATCACTGTGTTAGTGACCCAGTGGAGATAGAGAGGTACAGAATTAGTCATGAATTAAAAGTGAGAGAGCAGCATTATCAAGAGATGCACCATGCTTAGTAGTAGATGATGATGCCGCTTCTGTTAACATTTCACTATAATGTGCCGCACGACTTCCAGATAGAAAAACAATGCTTCAGCAGGTCAGTAGAGTTGGGCATAAAACTATGTTAAGTAGTGCTGGCCAAGATATAAAACTGCAACACATTCCTGCCACAGATTACCCTCTTAAATGTGGAGAATGTATACAGAGACCTTTGAGTGATTTACAGATCGGCAATCTTGTACTACTATTTTCTACTGCTAATAATTTAGGTGATTTTGAGTGCTGCGAGTATTTGGTTGATGGACTGGGCTTTAACTAAGGTTAGTATTGGTAGACTGTTCTATACCAAGCATTCCTTTATCTCTTGCTATGGGGATACTAAGTCAGTGTCTTTAGTTTGCTGTCCTATGACAATGAAGTCGCTCAAACTGTACAATTATATGTGGCAGTTCATGTTTGATCTGTTAGATGCCTGTAATCTAACAGCTGCTGTCAAGTATGTCTTAAGTGACTTCGCAATAGGTGCGATGAAAAGTAGCACCATTACTATTACAACAGATGAGTCCAAGGGATGTTTATTCCACTTTGGACAAAGTATATGGCATAAAGTGCAGCATCTCTGTTTAGCAGCTGGGTATGTTCAATGTACAAGTTTCCAGTTGGCAGTTAAATAGCTTGTAGCTGTGGCTTTTCTAAATGTGGATGAGGTTGAACCCACATTCAGCTATATCGGTAGCATATTTCCAAGTACCGGTAAAGATCTACTAATGTCCTTCATGGATTGGTATGTTTTAGGTCAAATTTGGAAATTTCATACATGAAATGTCACATCAGCAGCAGCAAGGTTTCCACCTCTATTCCCCTATATGTTTCTGGAATGTATCGGTGCTTAACAATTTGTCTCCCACAGATGTAGAATTCAGCAGAAGGGTGGCATTTTCACATACAATGGTTACCAGGGGGACAAATAGTTGACTTGCCATCCGTGATGTTTGTTTTGGCAAGGGAGCAAAATAGGGTGGATGAAATGCATGTGCAAATGTCTACTGGTTGTCCCCCCCCCCATCACCAGAAAGGAGAAGATTAGTGGAGAGGAATAGATGATTTGAACAAATTTTAGTCAGTATGTCTGAGTATAGCACAATACAGTTTTTAAAGCTATTGCTGTTCTTTTGAAGATTCAATTGCTGTTCTTTTGAAGATTCACGTTTAGCTGTGTTCAATGCACTATGTGAAATATTTTTGCCCGTTTCCTTTGTCAAGTCACGAGGTATCATAGGTCTTGTTTCGAGCACTTTTATTACTTTATTTTTTTCCTTGCAGTTGCTGTAGGGTTTCTACGTGTGTTTACACAAATAGTGATGTTATATCTAATGTTTAGTTAAGGATGAATACTACAAGGGAGTATATACAGTGTCATGTGGGTTTGCTTTTCATTTGGTAGTAGGCATGGGTTGTGGTGTGGTCTGTGCTGCTCGCCCCACTCATTTTAGACGCTGTGACTGTAAATCATGTAACAGCTCATTTATGATCATGTGAAAGTCTGGTTTATGATCATTTGACTTTCTAGACATTTTATGTGGTCTCGAGCTTCTGATGCCCAATATTTTGGAATTTCTATCTTGCCAGTTATATATACGTGTTCTGTCTGAAAATGTTTGAGTAAAATATGTTAAAGAAGTACTTTGTACTATTTTTCTCCAGTAGTTCATTATGCATTATGACAGTGTGGTGCACTTAGTCCATCACAAAACAGTTGCTAAAAAGTGATAATTATTGGTTTCAATTATAAAGGCTGGCTTTTCTGACCATAATCTTTGTGCTACAGTTAGTCCATCACAAAACAGTTGCTAAAAAGTGATAATTATTGGTTTCAATTATAAAGGCTGATTTTTCTGACAATAATCTTTGTGCTACAGTGGCTGATAGCTAATGACCTTACCAATGAACTTACCAGTGTGTATATCTAGGCCACCAACTTAAAATGCGTGGGGTATTTACATAAGGTGATAAACTCTGGAAACAAAATACTTCAATGTACAGGGCTGTGCTCAGACTACATCCTCGAGTACTGTGTGCAGCTCTGGAGACCATATAAACAAAAGAAAATCAGGTTGCTGCAAAGTGTTCAGGAGAAAGTATCTGAAAGTCTGTGGATATTGGGGGCATGAATATGACCAGACGCTGGAGAAGTTTAGAGCTCTACTTACCTGTGACCAGCAAAGACTTGGAGGTCATGATGCTGGTTCCAAAAGTCATGTCAGGGAAATGTGAGGGGTTAATTTTGAACAGGAAAAGAAAGTGATAGCTGGTCTTCTTTTCTGTCCGTCTTATCCTCAGGCTGATCTTTCTCTCTGTCTTCAAGATTTGTCTTGTTCATTTTCTCTCACCTTTGCATGCCATTACTTTTGCTTAATGATAGGATTTTACAATCAGCCTTTCCAGACTGTCCTTTTAACAGCATTTAATGTTGTACCATTTCTCCATCCTTACATTTCTCTCACCCTTTTTTGCCCTTCTAATGCCCTCTTGAATGTTTTTTTTTTGGATTTTGTCTCCACTACCCATTCTGGTAGTCCATTCCATGAGTTCACAACCCTCTCTGCAAAAAGTACTTTGGAAGATCGCGGGAGTAGTTAGTACATAAAATCTGCTGCATGTTTGCCCTCTTTACCCTTTACTGCACTCTATCTAGTACTATTACAAGTAATTTGGCACTCTTGACAGCTACTGATACTAGGTAGATAGAAACCAAATTAACTTATTACACTTTTTGATCATTGGTGGTGTTCTGCTGCCGCTTGTCACTAATTGCTGTAATGTTTATGACATTTAATAGTTGCCCGACAGTACTGCCCTGGAGAGTATTGGATTACACTGTCTTCTCATACCACCTTTTGTAGCGCATGATACAGACTAATCACCATTTATATCCAGTGTGGGGAACATGTATGTAAGTAGCCACTGCTGCCCTTGGCCATTGTAGCATGCACCAGATATAGTTTGGATGCACAGGCCTTTCTGAAGGCTCAGCAACAGCATGCTTTGTGTAAATATAATCACATGTAAAAAGACGAAGCAAAGGCATGGCCACCGCTCTGTAAGTTAGCCAGGATAGGTAGGGGACTTGCAAGCATATTGTGACCATCGACATGTGTCCCCTGACTCTGCCAAATCCCTACTCAAACTGTTCATTGAAATTGTGACTTGTTAACTACTCTCAGCAGTCTACCTTTGCTTTGCATGGCACCTTGTTTGTTCTCCTTTCTCAATTTTTTTGCAGATGGACATTTGTTAATCATATGTAGTGTTGTAGACAAAGGACAAAAGTGATGTGGCTCTGAATTGACTAGTCCATGTAGCCAGGGCTTCCATTAATCAGCCGAGCGAGCACCACATACAATAAAGGTGGATAGTGTCTTTCTTAAGACAGAACCATGTGCAAGTGTGGCAACATGTAAAAAGACAAAGCAGATGAGGGATCAGAAGTCCATTAAATTAGCCAGAATGAATAGGGGACTTGTATGCCAGTCATAGCCTTCCACAAGTATCCCATACCTGCAGTGCCTGCCCATTCAGATGTCTCATAGTGGTAACAACTCAAGCATTCATCTGCTTTTGGCAGTCTGACTTGGATGTGGTTTTGTCTAATTACATGTGGCCTTCCACTAAGGCAAAGAGCAGCGTAGTAGTTGCATCTTTCAGGGATGCAGTTGTGGCTCTGAACTTATTAGTCTTAGTTGCCACAGCTGCCATTGGGCAACCAAGACTGCACCACATGCTTTAAAGATGGATAGTTATTAAGAAAGCAAATGAACAGCATGTCACATGGATGCTGAGCTGGTTCCAGAGAAGGGGTAGAGTCTGTAGGATGCATATCTGTCTCTCCAGAAGGTCTTTAGAATGGGTGTTTATTTTGTGGATATGCAGGTGATCCATCAGGTCTGACGATGTCTTGTATACCAGACCTAGATCTCCCCTCAACAGCCCGTAGGGGACAGAATACAGGGATAGGACCTTGAGGCAGTCTGTATAGGACAGGTACTTACACCTTGTATTCTTTTAGTGAAGGACCTCCGTAGACGTTCCAGTTGTTGGATATGCCTGGTTAGATACATACCAAAGGAGCACTGTACTCCATGATGGATCTGATGAATGCCGAAAATAGTGGAACAATGACTTCTTTGGACCTAGGTGCCATAACTTTGTTTATAGGTTGCACAACATACGAAGATTTCCTCACTGCTGTAGGCGCATGATGGCCTAAGGCTAGATTACGGTCTGCGTGTTCCTAAGTCCCTGACTACTATGTTAACTCTTTGGGGTGTGTTGTCAATGTGATTGTTACCAGGGGTGGATGATTTTCCAAAGGGTACGGTTATGTATTTCTTGGCATTTAGTTAAGTTATTTGTCTGTATTAACCCTTCCTTGAGAACATTTGTGTTGGGAGATTTAATGACAGACACGTATCTGTGCAGACAGCCTGAACAATGTAGATAGTGATGATGATCTACCACTAACTGTAGTAGTGGTCTTTTCATGTTGTCTGTGACAACCCACCACTGGATGAATAATCAAGGAGCCTCAATCCTCACCACTAGCACCAGTGGGGGATGTACGCTTGGAGGATAACATGTACACACACAGTATTTCCAGTTGCAGCTGTCTGCATCAAGTGCAGTTTCCCTTAAGAGCACACATAGAACACAGTTAGTCCGGGGCTGGTTTCCTCGCTCTTTCTCCAGATCCCCAATAAGACTCCCCACTGGCACAGCTATAGAGTTGAGATCTCAGCTCTCTCCAACCAGTGCTTCGTGTCCCTGCCCAAGTTACTGACACACACTGAGGTTTGATTTACACAGAGACTGACGCACAGAGACACCTGGGAAAGGCTGCCACAGGTTTACTAGCTATGCCCTCTTTTGTCCACACTATAAGGTAGTCATCACTGCCACCACTGCCACCAGCCAACTCCTTATCAGCTACTTTAAAGCCCTTAACAAAAGGTGTCCAATCTTACTGTGTAATATTGCCATAATACAAATGGTAGTTTGACCAAGAGCAAGCCTATTATGAGTGGCTGACACAGTGTCCCCAAATATCCAGGTACACTCAAAACTTAAATATCTCTAGACAGATCAGCCGCAATGAAAGGTTTAAATATATTTAATAAATAATAAAAGAACAAGAAAATACTCTGTATATAATCACAGTGACACCAGAGTTCAAAAGCACAGGAAATATTTAAAACAACATTGCAGGACAGACTCTCAGAAAATTTTGTAAACTAAGCTTTGCTATATTCCTGACAATATCCAGGAGAATTCTACTGTTCCCCAGTAACTTGCTTCATCAGAGCAAGGCAGATGTGTGGTGAATGGTTCTTGTCAAATCCAAGACGGAATACAGAATGCCCTGTCTCTCTAAGAGAGTTCTCAAATTAATATCTCAAATATTACTGCTGTGTGAAGCCCCACTGGTGGAAGCTAGCAGTGTTTAGCATCTACCTATGAAAATACATAGACCTCAGATATTTGGCAGATGCTGGAAGTCACAACAATTGCATTCCTTAAAATTTCAAACTAGCTATTATTTTGCTTTAAAGACAATACGGAAAACTCCCTACTGTAGACATTGTGTCTGCCATAAAGTAATTTAATTTCAGCTATTTTTCTGAAGTTAACCTTATGTATTCCAGTTTACACTGAAAATATATACATTTAAAAGTTACAATAGTGCATATACATTTCTGTTCTATCCAGCAGGGCATGCTGTGGTTACATTTTAAGCACAAGCACTTTATAAAATATATTTTCAACACACATTTGTACAAACCTAGTTTGATATACACATGACATACAGTTCCAATACATGCAACACAAGCATCCTAGACAAATCATGTTGATATTCATAAATGACGCACAATCATTTACAAAATTCCAGATAGCTGTGCTGCCAGTATCTCCCTTTGTCACAGTCAGTGTCTGTCTTTTCTGGACGGAGGATGGTCATTCATAACACAGCTACTCAGATCTCTTTGTAAGAAATACAAATGTCAGTGCTTCAACACGTGATGGGGATACAATGAAACAAGTAGCTCAGACTGACACTAAACAGTCCACCTTTATTCCTGCCTTGAGCAATCTACATGGACATTCACGAATGTGTAAATATATACAGTAACTGCCTATGCCTAATTATGGTAAATGTGCACTCTGTCATCACTTATTTCTGATAGTTGTAAATGTTCATGATGATTTATACATTGTATAGCAATTATTTCTGGTGCTTTAAAATGCTGTGACACTTCACATGTTATGTAAGATCAGTGACTTGTATGTCTACATGTTGGAAGTGTACTACTTTTATTCTAAAATTTTTTGTCTTGTTATTTTATATGTTTTTGTCTGTATTAGACTGTGTTTTGCAGAGCTGTAGTTGTATGTTAAAATGTGTAAATGCCCTTGGGGCCAAGTTGTGGCTGAAAATGGTTTGAGAACTAGACCAAAAAGACCACCTAACCTGGTCAACAAAGTTTATGAATAAATGCATCATTTATGTCAGAGTTTTAAAGTAAAACAACTCAAAACCATAGTGCATCACTCCCCAACTGACCGCTTGTTGAAGTATTTCAACAAGGCTGTAAAATTCGTGTTAAGAAAGGCCATCGAGGAGGACTGGAAGATTTGAATCGGCTTACTTTGCCTCCTATTTGCCATCCAGCAAGTGCCAGAAGTATTAACAGGATTTAATCCTTTTAAATTTTTGTATGGCAGGCATCCAGGCAGTATTGGGCATTGACAAAGAGAAGTTAAAGCTAAAACTCCATAGATTAAAGGTAATAATCTGCATAGCTTGTGAGCTTATGGAAAGGGCACAGGCAGCCCTACAGGGGATATGTTAGAAGCTGACTAGCTCCAGTTTGGGAATCGACTATTTGTCTTAGTCCCCTCTGCAGAGAAGTTGTTTTAGTAAAATGGTAGGGACTGTTTGAGGTAATCAAAAATCTAAGCAGTGTAAATTATAAAGTTAGACAGGAAAATTGGTGTCCCAAGTAAAATATGTCACAGAAAGGTGTTGAAAACCTGGAAAAGAGTTATAGATGGTTGTAGTAATTCTGGCAGCTGAGGCCAGGGACCTTGCTAAGAAGAGGAGTCTATATTACGTTGGGAATATTTTAAATGTTCTAACGTCATATGGGCGACACCATATGATCAAACATTTAAATGTTCGAACATTTCAACGGAGATCTCCGTATAGTGCAGAACTGGAGGTTTTCCATTGTCTGCACTGTAGTGCGATCTTGGAGTTGGTATATTTAAAGAGTGGGGGGTGCAGGGGGGTACAGCCCCCCCGCTTAACCTTTCAGGTAGGTTTTTCTGTTTTTTTTTTATTTGATTTTCAAACTTTTAAGAGTTCGAACATATGGTGTCGACCATATGGTGTTCGAACTTTTAAAAATTCGTTAATCTGATATAGACCCGAAGAGAAGGCTATTTCCCATACCTTGTTACTTTTAGTTGACACACTGTCAAAAGCCCCAAAAAAGAAAGATAAAATAGTTCCTGTTATTGAACAAAGGAATATTCTCAGCAATATCTGACAAAAGTAACCTAATTAAACATCATGTGTAAACCAAAGGCACATGGTTAATCAAAGTTCTGCAGCATCCTTGACTCCTAGAGGAATGCAGTCTGAAATGAGGTAAGATTCTTCATTTAGGGCTCGTTGAAGAATCTACCATGGATTGCCACCTATTTCCATCAGGTCCCATGGATGCTGTGTTTTTTTCCCAGCAAAATAAATAGGCTTTTAGTTCGGTTCCTTAACCAAATAGAGCAATCAGGTTTTCCTATGACATTAGAAAGTAAAACAGTATTTTTGATAACTTATGCTAAGGTAGATGAGCTAATCGAGTTGGAGAAAGGGACCTCTCATTTGGCATTTGGCCTTAATGGTTCTGCAGGCAGCATCCTGTGGTTAATTGAAAGGGTTCTTAACCTCATATCCCATATAAGTGCATAGTTAGACAGTGTAATCATACATTCTGAAGACTGGGATTCACACCTAGACAAAATGCAGGCTGTCTTAAACAACAGGCAGGACTTGGTATTAACCTTCTTGAGAGTAGAAGTGGTATAACAGCAGTAAAGTACAAAGGCTGCATAAAAGGAGGGAGCATTATAAAGTCCTAGAAGGAAGAAAGCAGAGGCATTAAAGAACTGTCTGGTGTCTGAGGCTAAGAAGTAGGTTAAAGCCTTATTTAGCAGATGATACAGAAAATGTGTGCCACACTTTGTCTTAGTTGCATGACTTTTCAGCAGTTTGTGTAAGGGAAAGATACCCACAAAAATTGACCATAACAGCTGAGACTGCAATCCAGCAACTGAAAAGCATCCTAGCAGCTCAACCCGTTTTGTAATCCCTTGATTTTTCCACATGCTTCATAGCATGCACAGATGTGTCTAACATGAAACTGGCACTAGGTTGTTTCTAAAGGTTTGAGGGAAAGGAGATCCCATTTGCTAAGTAAGAAGTTGACCAGGACAGAAACAAACTACTCAGCCATCAAAAGCGAGCACTTGGCCAATGCTGTGTAGCCCAGGTGGGTAGTCAGAGAAGAGCCCGAGAAGAGCCAGGAAAGTGTGGAACTGCTGAGAGAACGTTATTTTCCTTCGAGAAGGGGTTCAAGCTCCAGAGCAGTGACTCTAGAGAATAGACATTTTCTAAAGACTGTCAGAGAAAGGATACCATTTTAAGGGTAGGGTCTTTGCCTCCCATGGAAAAAGTAAATGGTTCGATCCTGACCTCCGGCCATTGCCTGTTTTTTGCATGTTTTCCCTGTGAGGTTCTGCCACCTCTGAGAAACATGCTGAGTGCTTCCATCTCAAACTCACTAAAGAATGGAACTGTTGGCAGCAGCACAGACTACATGGTTCACTGTATGGGGAAGTGTCAAAGGAAAAATCAAAGATCAATGCAGCCAAGATTCAGTTAAGGTTCCTTTATTCTTGTACAAGGAGACAAAAATGCAAAATTTGTCTGACATTATACAGGAAATACTTCATTATTATACTGATCTGTAAGCCATTGCCCTCTAAGCTGATGTAGTCAAATATAACTCTAAGCATTGTTCTAAAACAGGTGTTTACTAAGTTTTTCTGCTGATATAACAATTATAAATGTTCCCATGAAAAAGTTTTCTCGAAAACAACGTGGCCTTGCTGACCACCGGTCTGTAACGATTTGGTGTTACAATACTTCGAGCACAAAGCATATACTGATTATAGCCTATAGTCTTATCTAGTTCCTGTACAGCTGCAGTGTTCACTCAACATGAGCAAGGTTATTTGCTTAAGTCTAATAACATTTCAGAATACTGTATTGTTCTATTTTCCTAACGCTAGCAAAATCATCTGTTTCTCAGTGTATGAACAAGGTCATTCACTGAGCTGACCAGAAGCAAAGTCAGAAAGTACTTGCAATTATTTTCAAGCCTGTAGCAGAATAAATGTGTTAACCCTTTTAGGCTTCTAATGCAGCAAGCATAATGCTAAACATATATGAATACATATTTTACTATATATGTGAATACATATTTTTCTTACAGGAAGAGTTGTATAAATCAACCACTTTGGGCATCTGCTGTGGTGCGCAGTATCCTCATGATAGGAGAACATGAATTACAGACTAATGCCATAGCAGGGCTAGCCACTTGACAGTGTAAAATATGACTCTAGGTGATTTGGGAGTGTTAACTAATGTTGCTAAATGGGCATGGGTATTTGCCAAAGATAAGTGGGTTGAGGACTGTGTCTACTCTGTCCTTTGCCAGGGACCCATGTTAATAGTGGGAAGGGTGTATGTGCCCTTATTGGCCAGTGTGTACCCTCCATAAAGCCCAGCAGCCCTGGGTCAGTAAACTACTGGCAGGCTGGTGTCCAGCTGCCCAATTTTGGTTACCTGAGATAGCTCTGAGCAAAACCAATCTGCCTGCTAAGCTTGAACTGAGAATTGCTAAATTCAATGTAGGTTCACTGACCAGACGTAGCTTGGAAGTAGGGGACATGACAGTAAGGAGGAGGCTGGACATCCTTTGTATCCAGGAGGCAAGAAGGAAGGGCAGTACATAAAACAGCTTGGTTTGGGATTCAGAGTGTACAGTTTCAGGAGGAGGACAGGCTAGAAATGATTTGGGAATTTTGGTGAGAGGCGCTTCAGAAGACCATGAGGGATGTCATCAGAATTAGTGAAAGACTTATGACAGTCAGACTCCAGCGTAATGATAGGGGCAGTATTCATAATCTCAGCCTGTACCCAACAACAGGGTTGATGTTCATCGTGCATACAGCTGCAGTAATCAGATGGGTTTTCACTCTTCTGGCGTCAGGAAGGCCAGAGTATATAAGACACAGAAGCAGTTGGCCAGCTCCTGAATAATATTTGGAACCGAAGTCTTCATTAAAGCAAAACCTTTCTTGCCTCAGTCCGATGTCAGAAAAAGTTAATAATTGTATTTCTTGTGGGAAGCAAATACCGCATAAGGATTTCCATTCCCTTTGCATACCTTGTTTGGGCCCAGACCACGGCGTCTCGGGCTGTTACCTTCAATAACTATCAGTTACACTATTTTGGTAAAGCTTTTGACTATAAAATGTAAAGGACCGACATGGTCTCCACCGACAACAGGCTACACGTGGTCCGGTTCTCAGCGATGCAGTCCCTGCCCAGACCACAACCGAAGCCCCAGCGAGCCTACTAATGTGGACAGATCTACCTCCACCCATGGTGTTTTTAGGCCTTCATCTTCTTTCTCTATTAAGGCCTTTCTAAATCCAAAGCAGCCAGGCATCACACTAGGCTTGCTGCTCAAGGCCCATCTCCTGGACCCATGCCTAAGAAACAGATGCTTAAAATGGCTGAGGATCTAATAACTCTTATCAGAGGTTCTCAGCCCCCTCCTGACAAGAGACCCAGAGTGGAGGAAGAATCCCCCTCTTCTGATCAGGGATCCATTTTATCAGAGCATTCTGATGCAGAGGAACACTCTTATTCCCCTTTTGAGGATTCGGATGCAGAACAGTCCATTCCTTCTGTATCCCCTGAGGATTTTTCTTTTGAAACCTTGCACCTTGAGGGAACACTTCCATTGGGAAGGCCAAGACTTTTCAGACTCCAAGACAAGACTTAGGGAATTTCTTTGGTTACCTCAGCACAGACCCCTGGCTATTCCGCCTGTTTTGGAGGTACTGGATGATGTCTATTCGGAGGCTTGTCTTAATCCTGATTCTCTGCCTCCTGCGCCAGTAAAGCCTGATAGATCTTACAGAGTATCCAGTTCTCACCAATTTCTCTACAAAGGCCATAATGCTGACCCTGAAACCATTTCACAAGGCCCTAAGGGAATAAAGGCCTCCACTGCCAAGAATCCACT
Organism: Protopterus annectens; assembly: GCF_019279795.1. Taxonomy (NCBI): domain Eukaryota; kingdom Metazoa; phylum Chordata; order Ceratodontiformes; family Protopteridae; genus Protopterus; species Protopterus annectens. The sequence continues at coordinate 622,230,553 of NC_056751.1, read as the reverse complement.
TCCTGCAGAAAGGGAATCTAGATCTCTAGAAAGGTGGGGTAAGAAGGTATATACCTCGGCCACCCTAGCCATGAGGGCCTTAAACTGCCAGTTTCATATGATTAAATATCAACAGTTCCTGTTATCACAATTAAAAAACAAAATGTCTCAACCTGAACAACCAGATTTAAAAGAGTTACAGGATATGATGCATAGTGCAGAACAAGTGGGTCTTACAATGTGGTTATGATGCCCTAGAGGCCTCCAGTAGCTGCTACAGGATCAGTCATTCAGACATGCCCGGCTTAGGGAACAAAATTTGCCTGATCATGTGAAACCTAAATTTCTTGATGCTCCTTTACAAAAGGATGTACTTTTTGGTACTAATGCTGAGGTTATACTACGAAAAATGGAAGCAAAAGCCAAATCTATACAAACTGTCAAAGCTTTCTTACAGGTACAGCCAATTTAGCAGGAATTGGCCTTCAAAAACTGGTCCTTTCCAGCCACTGACAAGCCCCAAAGAGGTAGATACAGGGCAGAGGGCAATCACAAGGATCATATAGAGGCAGACAATGGCAATCTCCAGCACCAAGAGGTGGTGACGACAGTGCACAACAATACAGGAAGCAAACCCAATGACTCCCTCATTTCCATGCCAAGCAAGTCTCAGCTGGCAGCACCTTTGGGAGGGAAACTAGCATTATTTGCAAGCAATTGGCATATTGTCACAACATCAAATGGATACTGGACATTATAAACAGAGGCTACAAATTTCAATTTCACACTCTTCCAAAAATGAGAGGCATGCCAAACCTACCACAAAATCAAAGGGTAGAGGCACAACTGCAAATTTCAAAGCTCCTAAACATGAGAGCTATACAAAAGCACCAACAAGGTCAAGGTTTTATTCAGGACTTTTCCTGGTAATAAGAAAAGGAAGCGACCCGAGACCCATTGTGGACTTATGCATCCTCAACACATTTCTACTCGTCCCAAAATTCAAGATGCTCACATTACAGCAACTTCTTCCCATGCTGACCTCAAGGAGGCATACCTGCATGTCCCAATCAGACAAAGCTGCAGAAGATACCTCAGATTTCTTGCAGGTTCAATCCACTATCAATTCTCTGCATTGCCCTTTGGCTTATCTACTGAGTATTCACAAAGTGCCTGGCATCAGTGATTGCCTATTGCAGACTTCAAGGGATACAAATTTACCCTTATCTGGACGACTGCCTGATCCAAGCGGACAGCAAACATATACTACTAGAACATCTGGCATATGTAAGTTACTGCTTTCTCTGGGATACACCATCAACAAGGAGAAATCAAGCCTAACACCATCTCAGAAAATAACCTTCCTGAGTGCCAGCTTCGACACAAACACCCACATGGCATATCTTAAAACAAGGGCAATTATCTCAGTACTTCAAAACACTAGCAAAAAGTACCAGGCTTACTGCAAGGAAAATCCTGCAGGCTCTGGGATTCATGGCATCTTGCATTCTTCTAATCCCATGTGCAAAGCTGCATATGAGGAAACTTCAATGGTACCTAAAAAATCTATGGTCTCAACACAGTCACAGCTTGGAAGCAGTTATACCAATAATTCCATGTCTGCAAAAGGAATTCCTATGGTGGGCCCAAGCATGTCAAGTAAATACAGGCCTTCCATTCTGCAAGCCTCAAGCCAAACAAGTCATAACCACAGATGCCTCAGATTACATGAAGGACAGGTGCATTCAGGGCAGATGGTCCCAAAAGGAAAAGCACCTTCACATCAATCAAAAAGAAATGCTAGCAGTCATAAATGCAATTACAGCTTTCAAGGACTTCCTGCATCCAGGACAATTGCTCATAAGAACAGACAACACCACAGTAATGTGGTACATAAACAAACAAGGAGGAACTCACTCCCCTTGTGCAGACTAGCCATTGGAACTTGGCTTAGGAAAGACAAATCGAACTTCAAGCACAGTACTTGCCAGGAATGGAAAACACACTGGAAGACACTCTGAGCAGGAATATGACAGATCCACACGAATGGAAGCTACATCCACAGGTGTTTACGGAGATAATCGGGAGGCCAGACATAGATCTTTTTGCCTCCCACAGGAACCACCAATTGAAAAAGTTTTGTTCAAGGACCTTCCATCCAAAGGCCTGGAAAGTGGATGCCCTTTCATTTAGTTGGACAACATGGACAGTTTATGCATTCCCACCTCTACCTCTTCTGCCCAAGGTGCTTTTGAAAGCAAGAACAGACAAACCGAGGATGATACTGATTATTCCAGATTGGCCAAGGCAACACTGGTATCCACTCCTGAGGAGCCTAACACATACTCCTCCCTGGTCCCTGCCTCTAATACCTCTTCTGCTGGGAACAACTACAAAACCCTTCACAGTCAGCTGAAAACACTCAACCTCGCTGCATGGAAAATTCCTTAACACCACATCAGACTCTACTCTCCAAGGAGGTACAGGATGTCATTTTGGAGGCCAGAAGACCATCTACTAGAAAAGCTGTTGGAATGAGAAAAGATGACAGGACCGTAGAAAATTGAACTTGCCTCAGGTTTTACAGTACCTAGCTGAACTGCTGAGCAGTGGACTTTCATTTTCTTCAATTAAAATACACGCCTCAGCCATTTCTGCAGAATTCAACACGGATCCTCCTTTATTCTCTCACCCACTCTTACGGCAGTTCCTCAGAGGGGCTAAGAATATAAGACCTCCAAGGAAGCAACCAATACCAGCCTGGGGCCTTAATTACATACTAGAAAAATTGACATTGCCTCCCTTTGAACCTGCTGCTTCAACAGATCTGCAATATTTGACCTGGAAAACAGCTTTCCTTCTGGCCATCACTTCAGCTCGTAGGGTTTCTGAACTACAGGCCCTCATGGCGGTGCAGCCCTTCCTCATCTTCCATCAGGATAGGGTTTCCCTTCAACCCATCTTTTATGCCAAAGGTGGTATCCAGGGTAGCCTTAAACCAGGCCATACACCTTCCTACCTTTTATCCTAACCCTCAAAACAAAGGGGAAAGGCTGCTTCACTCTTTAGACATCCATAGGCAGCTATTTGGACAGAACAAAGTCCTTCAGGAAATCAGAACAACTTTTTGTGTCCTATGCGGGCTCAAGGGAAACCCGTTACCAAACAGACCATTTCAAAGTGGATTGGCCACTGCATACGATTTTGTTACTCCTATCATGGGAAATCTGTCCCTACTGGTATCAGATCTCACTCCACCAGGGCCACAGCCACCTCTACAGCCTTCCTCAGAGGTGTGCCTACTAAGGATATTTTGGAGGCAGCCACTTGGAGTTCTGTACATACCTTCACAAAACACTACCACCTGCCCTTATATTCCAGAACAAGAGCAGGCTTTGCCACTGCTGTTTTGCAGGGCATTCTGGCTCAACCCAGTTCCTCATAGTACCTACCACCCTATGCATAGCTTTGGGACTCTACCCATCTGTGATTACTGCAGCTGTATGCACGATGAACATAGTAGAGTTTTGTACCTACCATAAATGTAGATGTTCGAGTGCTAATACAGCTGCAGTACAGGTTTCCCTCCCTACTTCCCCTCTTGGTAAGGGCATGGGGTCTAACAACCTCTTCATACCTCCTGACTGGGTTATCCTGCTATGTTTTATTTGCTTGCTTACACTGTTTTTGCATTACATTGCATTCTTGCATATGTGGATAAGCTTTACTTATGTATTGCCTTCCTTTTGGGGGCACCTGACATCTGGGGCAAGAAAAGACTGAAGAACATGGCGTCGGCTGTGTCTTAGATACTCTGGCCTTCCTGACGTCAGAAGAGTGACCAAGACTTTGGAATTCTGAAAACCCATCTGTGATTACTGCAGCTATATTAGCACTCGAACATCTACATTTATGGTAGGTACAAAACTGTACTTTTCAGATAGCAATGTGAGCACCTATTAGATAAAGTAGGACAGCATAAATTTGTGTTGATAATGGGTGACTTGAATGCATATATCTGAACAGACAGAACAGGATATGAGGACTGTTCCACATGGGTGAGGCAACAGGAATAACTAAGAAGAGGCCATTCTAGACTTCTGTCTAACGAATAGTTTGGTAATAGCCAGCACCTGGTTCAGAAAGAGAGAAAGCCACTAGGTCACATACAACAGTGGCCAACATGCAGCTCAGGTAGACTATTTCTAGTAAGGAAAGGGCACTGTAGTAGTCTGTGATTGAGAAGTCATCCCCAGTGAAACAGTTGGCCCACAGCATAAACCACTGGTTGCCACAGTCTGCTGCAAGCAATGGTAAGAGGAAGCTCTAAAGTCGATAAAAAACAGGCTGAAGACCTGGAAGTTGTCTGGAGAGAAAGCAGAACAGTTCAGGGAATTACTCAAGCCTCTAGCACCTTAAGAAGAAGAGGAAGTAGGTGGCATTGAAGAAGAATGGCAGCATCTCTAAACAACATGTGTTAGGACTTCAGAACGGAGGCAAGTATGGAAATAAGGTACCTAAGGAAAGCTGGTGCTGGAATGCAGAAGTCCAGGAAGTCATCAAAAGAAAAAAGGAGTGCAGGAAAAAGTGGGAGGTAGAAAAGATGAACCAGGCTAGGAATGAATACTGAGTGGCTAACAGAAGCTAAGAAAGGAGTTGCAGTAACAAATAACAAGGTATCAGAGGCACTCTACTAGATTCTGGAAAGCAAGTTAGTAGGTGGCGCAAAGAAACTATATTGTGTTGCAAGGCAAAGACAGAAAGATAAAGAAGATAGCCACCCTTCATAAGGGATGCCAGCAACAACCTGCTAACCAGTCCACAGGACATAAAAGGGAGTTGGAGTACTTCCAGCAGCATCTGAATGAAGAAAACCCCAAAGAAGATGTACTACCCCGGACAGCCTACAGTGAGAGAAGAGGAGGAGCCCACCATAGACGAAGTAATAACTGCTCTAAGGAAAATGAAGTCGGGGAATGCAGCAGGCTCATATTAGGTCACAGCAGATATGATAAAGATGCTGGGTGAGACAGAGGAGAAATGGCTTAGGAGGGTACTCTTAGTGGTGTGGAAAGAAATGTGTGTCCATATGGCTGGAGAATAAGCATACTGGTCCCTAGTGTTCAAGAACAAAGGTGACATTCACAACTATGGGCAATACAGAGGTATCAACCTCTGTCGCATTGTATGAAAGTTCTGAAGAGGGTAATTGATAAATGAATACGCAGAATAGCAGAAAGAAATATGGGAGATGAGCAGTCCAGATTCAATTCAGAATGCAGCACAACTGATCCAGTATTTGCAGTGAGACAGATGGTTGAGAAAAAGCTAGAGATAAGGAAAGTCCAGCTGGACATTTCCAGTCTTGGAGAAAGCATATGACAAAGTGCCAAGAAAGCTGATGTTGACAGCCCTATGGTGGTTTGAAGTCCCAGAAATGTTGGTAGAATTTGTGCAAGCTGTGTAGAAGGACTCCTTGATTTGAGTACAATCAGTGTTCGGTCACACAGAGGGTTTCCAGTGGGAGTGGGTGTGGGTTTGCATCAGGGTTCAGCTCTGAACCCACTGCTGTTCATACTGGTGATATGCAGGTCAGGTGGAACAGATCAACAAAGTTACTGTATGCAGATGATGTGGCATTACATACCAACTCTGAACAAGAACCTAAGCAAAGGATAGAGGAATAGAATCCGATAAGACTATTGTAATGGCAGCAAATGGTATAGTTCAGAAGGAGCTGAGAATTGAGATAGAAGGGAAGTAAGTGGAACAGGTTAACGGCTTCATGTTTCTGGGAAGGGTGGTTGAGGAGAAGGGAAGTCTGAATGAGGAGGTCAAAGCTAGTATCAGAGGTGCTGCAGCCAACTCTCACAGAGTGTCAGGAGTAATATATGAAAGAAAAATGCCAAAGAAACTGAAAAGTAAGGTTTACAAAATAGTAGTATGACCAATACTTCTGCATGGCACAAAAACCTGGGCAGTAAAGGGAGAGCAGTAGAGAACGCTAGAGATGATGAAGATAAATGCCTGAGATGGGAGGTAGGATGCACACTGTGGGACAGACCTAATGAGGACATAGAAATAAAGGTAGCTCCAGTTCCTGAAAAGGTAAAAAAAAAACAAATTAATGTGGTTCAGGCACATGTCCAGAAAAGCAGAAGGCAATCTAGTGACAAAGATTTGGGACAGACAGGAATAAAGCAAGAGGAAATGAGGTTGTACAGTAAAGCAGTGGATGGATTGTGTGAGAGAAGACCTGCAACAGTCGAGCGTGGGTGTTGAAGAAGGTAGGAGAGTGGCATTGAATAGAGAGCGATGGTGATAGTTGACATGACAGCCCAACCCCATGTTGAAAATGGTGAAAGGGAGTTGATTTGTAAGAGAAAGACCTGGAACCTGTTTTTCTGGAGAAGACCAGAACCAGACACCTTGTGTTTCTAGTTTGGTGTTCATTGTCCAAATGTGCTAAAAATTGTAATGACCTCCTGTTTTAGATAATGTACATTAAATTTTATTTGGAACAAAAACTTTAGTTTTCATTGTATGACTCTTGTGTCATTTGCGTTAATTTTCCACTGTGCCTCACTCTGTATGCGATTTTGTGTGTGTGCGCGCGCATATGCGTTTTTCAGTGATGTAAAAAGATTTGACCTTTTTCTCTCTGTATGAAAAAGTATATAAAAACTAAATGAAGTTTTCACCTACCTTCTGCTGGGAAATGCAACAGTTACGCATAGGATGTGAAATGTATAACAGACGTGCGAGCCAGAAACTGTACAAGATTTGTGAAGTTAGTCTGTTAAGATGATAACCAGCCTTGACCATTAAACAAACCCTGCTTAACTGCATCTGTGGCTTATGTATGGAAAACATATAAATGACAGAGCTGAATGAACAGTTATGAAGATGAAAAAGTCAGAGAGAGAAACTGAAGAGCTACTCTTTTGCTGTGATGTACAAACTTGGTGTTTCTGCACTTGCCTGGGCTTGTTTATAGTCTGTTCTGAAGATTAAGCCATTTTAGCATAAGGCTCGGTTATTGTTTCACTTGAGCATAGATAAGAAAGAGTTTAGCAGCAGACAAATGTTTTTCATGTAACTTGTTTGTTGAGAAGGATTTTTTCCTGTTTCCCTGTGAAGTTTCACATTTTCCTTTATAGCCAACAAGTGGTATGAACACTTGCTCCAAATGATGGTTGCTGTTGATGCCATATCCTGACCCCATGTGCCAAAAAAAAGGGAGGTTGTGTATGAATTTAAATGTAATGCTTAACTCCTTTTTTTAGTTTGTGTAATTTTATTTATTACTATTTAAAAATCTTATGAATGGTCATTTGTTTATTTACTGATTGTTGAGTATATTTATTGCTAAATGATGACAAGCTGCTGGTACCCATCTGTAATTCGCCAGCCTGCTGTGCTACACACTGTCATTTGTGTATGTAATTATTTGGTTTAACAAGAGTGAAACAGTAACTGTGAAGTCCCCAGCCAGGTAATCTGTAGTGGTAGCTGTTTACAGAAGGCTGTAATGTTGGAAAACTTTACCAGCTTTCAGTGCAAATTTAGTGAGTGTGTGTGTGTGTGTGTGAGTTTACTCTCAATACAGTTACTTTGAGTAAGTGACAGGCACAGAAATCCAGAGAAAATGGTGAGAAATGAGTCTGGAGAGCTAAGTCAATTGTGAAGCCTTTTCTTTGGTGTGGAGGGGGTTAGCCCATACCCAGGACATTTCCTGCATGCTCTTGAGGCCAAGCTGCATTTAATTAAATTTTAGGTAGTCCTATTTATGTACTGTTTAAATACTTTCTGTTTAGTACCACTGGTGTAAGTTGAGGTGATACCCTGGTAGTTATTGGATTATAGGTTTTTAGATTAAAGAAATGCATTGATGGGTAGTAGAGCAAGCTTAATCACCATAGCCCCTGCCAACAGCAATGTAGATATGATTCATTGATGTATACTTACATCGACAAATATATTGAAACCCAAGCAATCAAAAATAATGTGTTATGTCAAACCCATTGAAACCCTGTATATTTAAACGATAAGAAGAGCATTTTTGCAGGGAGGTGAGCTTCCCTGTATCTCTGGTTCCTTTCCAGTTTTAAATGTACCAGGTCTGAGTTTATAAAATAGTGAAGAAAAGGGCAACTTGCCTTACACCACTGTGTGTGTGTGTGTGTGTGTAGATGTCGGAAAACACACAGTACGTGTGAAATATCAGTGTAAGTGAATGGTAATACCTATTCATTTTAACTGCTAAATTCCAACCACCCCCCACTCCGTTATTAAAATGCTGCACTCGAATAAGCGCAATTGAAAAAGTTCCAAAGTGCATTTAACAAGTGCAGATTGATTTTTTTTCTATTTTGTGTGTCATGTTTTTTATGTAAGTGTACATGTTTGTGCTGAATACCAAAATACTACCAAATGGCTGTGTATTGATATAGCTGAAATTACTACTATAACAAAATATTGTTCCCCAAAATGACTATTTTACACTACATTGGGTGTACTTGTTTTGCATGTACCAAAATACAGTTTGCCCAAACATTTTTGTAACTTCTAGGCATCGGTGACAAGAACAGCATCAGCAATAAAACTGTCTGCTCGAGCAACAGTATGGATGAATTTAGAATATCTACAATAAATTTATGGGGGTAGTTATAGGACTGAAATGCATAGTCAGCTAGGTACCCCCAAAAATGCATCATGTACATTTCTGGTGAAACCAGTACCAACATTTGCAATACACAACACAGCTGTGTTAAGGTAGTGTATGACAGAAATCATTTTGTGTGTGTGTGTGTGTGTGTGCTTGTTTAGATATTTATTTTTTATTTTATTTACTTTACATTTGTTAACCGGGTTAGTCTAGCTGAGCTTTTGGCTCATTTTCAGCAGAGACCCGGGGATAAGAAAACGATTTATTAAATTTTAGTAACATAGTGATACATGTATAATAACCCAGCCACTGGGGATGCACAAGCCAGTGCATTTCTTTGTGCCGGTCCCAAGCCCGGATAAATGGGGAGGGTTGCGTCAGGAAGGGCATCCGGCTTAAAACCTCTGCCAAATTACTTATGCAGAGAACATTTTAGATTTCCATACCAGATCAGTCGAGGCCCGGGTTAAAAACGACCGCCACCAGTACTGTTAGCCAACAGGGTGCTGGCGGAAATTGGGCTACTGTTAGCTGAAGGAGAAGAGGTGGGGGAAGGCATGCCCGAAGGCAGGAAGAGAGGAGGAAGGTTAGGAGTGTAGTAGTGAGGGTAGGAACTTTGAATGTTGGCAGTATGACTGGTATATGGAGAGAGCTAGCTGATATGATGGAAAGAAGGAAGCTTGATATATTGTGCGTGCAAGAGACCAGATGGAAGGGAAGTAAGGCCAGGTGTATAGGAGGCTGGTTCATATTGTTCTATCATGGTGTGGATGGCAGGAGAAATGGGGTAGGGGTTATCCTAAAGGAACAGTATGCCAAGAGTGTTTTGGAGGTGAAGAGTGTGTCTGATAGAGTGATGTTTATGAAGCTTGAAATTGATGGTATAATGATGAATGTTGTTAGTGCATATGCTCCACAAGTTGGGTGTGCGATGGATGAGAGAGAAAAATTTTGGAGTGAGTTGGATGAAGTGGTGGTGTGTGTACCCAATGGTGAGAGACTAGTGATTTGGAGCGGACCTCAATGGGCATGTTGGTGAATTGAACAGAGGGGATGAGGAAGTGATGGGTAGGTATGGTGTTAAGGAGAGGAATGCAGAAGGTCAGATGATTGTGGATTTTGCGAAATGGATGGACATGGTTGTGGTGAATATGTATTTTAAGAAGAGGGAGGAGCATAGGGTGACGTACAAGAGTGGAGGAAGATGCACACAGGTGGATTATATCCTATATAGGGGGGGCCAGTCTGAAGGAGAGTGGAGACTGTAAAGTGCTGACAGGGGAAAGTGTAGTTAAGCAGCATAGAATGGTGGTCTGTAGGATGACGTTGGTGATCAAGAAGAGGAGGAGTTTGAAAGCAGTGCCAAAGATTAAATGATGGAAGTTAAAAAAAAAAACTGTGATTGTGAGGTGGAGTTCAGGGAAGAGTTAAGACAGGCACTAGGAGGCAGTGAAGAGCTACCGAATAGCTGGGTAACTACATCAGAGCTAGTAAGGGAGACTGCTAGAAAGGTGCTTGGTGTGACATCTGGACAGAGGAAGGAGGACAAGGAGACCTGGTGGTGGAATGAGGAAGTACAGGAGAGTATACAGAGGAAGAGGCTGGCGAAGAAGTGGGATTGTCAAAGAGATGAAGAAAGTAGACATGAGTATAAGGAGACGAGACACATGGCAAAGAGAGAGGTGGTGAAGGCTAAGGATAAGGCATATGGAGAGTTGTATGAGAGATTGGACACTAAAGAGGGAGAAAAGGACCTGTACCGATTGGCTAGACAGAGGGACAGAGCTGGGAAAGATGTGCAGCAGGGAAGGGTGATAAAGGATAGTGTGGGAAGTGTACTCACAAGTGAGGAGAGTGTGTTGAGTAGATGGAAAGAGTACTTTGAAGGGCTGATGAATGAGGAGAATGAGAGAGAAAGAGGGTTGGATGATGTGAGGATAGTGAATCAGGAAGTGAAACAGATTAGCAAGGAGGAAGTAAGGACAGCTATGAAGAGGATGAAGAATGGAAAGGCTGTTGGCCCAGATGACTTACCAGTGGAAGTACGGAGGTGCTTAGGTGAAATGGCAGTGGAATTTCTAACCAGATTGTTTAATGAAATTTTGGAAAGTCAGAGGATGCCTGAGGAGTGGAGAAAAAGTGTTTTGGTGCCTATCTTTAAGAATAAGGGTGATGTGCAGAGCTGCAGTAACTACAGAGGAATACAATTGATCAGTCACAGCTTGAAGTTATGGGAAAGAGTAGTGGAAGCTAGGTTAAGAAGGGAGGTGATGATTAGTGATCAGCAGTATGGTTTCATGCCAGGAAAGAGCACTACAGATGCAATATTTGCTCTGAGAGTGTTGTTGGAGAAATACAGAGAAGGTAAGAAGGAGTTGTATTGTGTCTTTGTGGACTTGGAGAATGCATATGATAGGGTGTCTAGAGAGGAGTTGTGGTATTGTATGAGGGTAGAGAGTGTCGGAGAAGTATGTAAGAGTGGTACAGGATATGTACGAGGGTAGTGTGACATTGGTGAGGACTGCGGTGGGAGTGACAGATAAGTTTAAGGTGGAGGTGGGATTACATCAAGGATCAGCTCTGAGCCCTTTCTTATTTGCAGTGGTGATGGACAGGTTGACAGATGAGATCAGACAGGAGGCCCCGTGGACTATGATGTTTGCAGATGACATTGTGATATGTAGTGAGAGTAGGGACCAGGTTGAGGAGACCCTGGAGAGGTGGAGATGTGCTGTAGAGAGGAATGAAGGTCAGCAGGGCTAAAACAGAATATGTGTGTGTAAATGTGAGGGAGGGTAGAGGAATGGTGAGGATGCAGGGAGTAGAGTTGGTAAAGGTGGATGAGTTTAAGTACTTGGGATCAACAGTTCAGAGTAATGGTGAGTGTGGAAGAGAGGTGAAGGAGAGAGTACAGGCAGGGTGGAATGGGTGGAGAAGAGTGTCAGGAGTGATTTTAAGAGTGAAAGGGAAGGTCTACAAGAGGGTAGTGAGACCAGCTATGTTGTATGGGTTGGAGACGGTGGCATTGACGAAAAGGCAGGAGTCAGAGCTGGATGTGGCAGAGTTAAAGATGTTAAGATTTTCACTGGGTGTGACTAGGATGGACAGGATTAGGAATCTGTATATTAGAAGGTCAGCTGCTCAGGTTGGACAGTTTGGAGACAAAGCAAGAGAGGCGAGATTGCGTTGGTTTGGACATGTGCTGAGGAGGGATTCTGGGTATATTGGGAAAAAGATGCTAAGGATGAAGCTACCAGGTAACAGGAAAAGAGGAAGGCCTAAGATAAGGTTTACGGATGTGGTGAGAGAGGACATGCAGGCGGTTGATGTGAAAGAGCATGATGCAGAGGACAGGATGAAATGGAAACAGATGATCCGCTGTGGCGACCCCTAACGGGAACAGCCGAAAGATGATGATGTTGAGTGATACATGTATAATATACATAGTTCTCAGATGAGTGCAGTGATTCATGCTACGATGATACTTGGAGTTACTTAAACTTGAGCTTTTTTCCTGAAAATGCTTTTGAATTGTATATTTATTCTTTTTCTGTGCAAGTGCACTAATTTAATATCAGACAATGGTTTTAAATGGTACAGTGCTTCCCGTTTTTATGACAGGTGGCTACTTGAAACCTGTAAAATGAGTTTGAACTTTGGGAATGTGTTACTCACTTGGAAAAGAAGAGTTGTGACAGTTATTTACAGACTGAAATAGGGTTACAGCTTTGGAAAGTTGCCAGAGGAACTGAAATCAGTACTTTTGTAAAGTGTTAATATTAAAGGAAGAAAAAGCTGGAGCATGTGAAATATATTTACGTTGTATGGCATTGTTAGTAGAGACTGTACGATCTCTGTGGCATTTTATATTGTTCAGCATTAGCAAAGCAGACAAGACTATTTATAAGCAGTATTCACCTTTAAGTTAGTAGACAGTACTTATGTTGAATTCCAGAGAGAATTATTAGCTTTAATAATGGGCTTTGATTTTCTTTGAGATTTATTTTTGTGAGAAAGTGGAGATTTAAGTAACTAATGATGCTGTTCTTTTCATTACTGGAGAAGAAGTATTGTATATCTCCACAACACCTTTATTAAACTGCATAAACTATACGCACTCCTACACTAATGGACCTACACTAATAGAAAAGGAAACAGTCAGCATTACACATTACATAGGTTATCTTTTTTTTTTCTTAGCAATAATTCGCTCCGTTACATAAATTGCTCAGTTACTTCCTTCCTTTTAAATCTCACCCTCCTCCTTCTGAACATTATTCTGCATGAATTTTCTATAAATTCTATTTTTCTCTCTAATGTTTTTCTTCTCTGTTCTACAGATCCCAGTTCTAGTTGTGTTATCTCTGTTACACTATTCAGTACTTCATTTGCCATTGTTTAAGTTTTGATTTCCATTTTCTAGTAATTGCTTTATTTTTGGCAGCCAGTAGCATTAAGCTTAGTAAGGCCTTACTGTGTACGTAGGTAATTCAGATCCTGTGTCCCAGCTGAAAAGATTAATTTCCTTAGTTACAGCCATTTCCTCCCCCAACATTTCTGACAGTACTCTGTAGGGGATTTTTAAAGTCCATCTCTACAGTCTAAAATAAACAATGTTCTCATTTCTTTCGGTCTCTTTTCCATCACATCTCTGACATTTGCTATCTACTTGAGGAAAAATTATCTGAAGTCTGCTTGAGGTATATGCAAACACTTCCTAATAAAAATCCCAAACCTTGGACTTTGTTGCGTACTTGGGAGACATACAGGTGTCATTCTGCTGTTACTTTGTAAATTGCTTTTCCAGTCTCTGTTCCCAGTCTTTTCTGACTCCTCTGACTGATTCTTATTGTTATCATGCAATATTTTATGTGCCGTGCTAGTTATCCCCCCCCCCAAAAAAAAAAAATGATACATGCTAGAGAGCACCATTTCATTCAAAATGTTCCTTTTTTCTATATTTCTTGCACACACAAAAATGTCTTTATATTTTGAAACCAAATAATTGTATATATGTTCAAATATGCCATGTATAATTTTTCTTTGATATATACTATTAGCACAGTTCACAGTTGAGATGAAACCATCTTTTTGATGAGGTTGATTTGTGATACGGATGGCATTTTTGTCAGCCTGAGGTGTTATGCAGATAAAATGATTTGTAGACCTGGCTGAATATAACAGGGCATGAACAGTTTCATTTGGGATTCAGCTTGTTTAGACTTGAGCATTATACCAGAGTACATAATGCAACCCGGTTCTCTTATTACGCCGTCGCAGATGCAGGTTGTTGAATGCATCTGAACAGTAAAGCGTGAAAAGGCAAAATAGCGAAGCGGCATTTCAGCGAATTCTTTCCCTGGGAAAGAATTTGGCTACTTTCGATACTTTTCCTTTTCGGCACTGTAGTGCGATCTCAGAGTTGGTATATTTAAGTGGGGGCACAGCCCCACGCTATGCTTACTGAGTTTTTTTTGTTTGTTTCGGAACAGCGATTGTTTTCCATTGGAAAATCTCTGTTCTGAAGTTTCGATGTAAGCTTTCACTTACATGGGGTTGATTATCTGTCGTTCGCTCTTCTGAGCGTGCAAAATTATAATATAGACCCATGCAACCCAGGCTTCATCTGCAGAGTTGTGCATCTCAGAATTTGCTAGCTCAGCTCCCAGTAATAGTTACAGAGGTGATCCTTTTTCTTGCTACTTTTTGGGTGGTTACAGCATAAGAGAGGCAAGTTTTTGAGTGCTTACAGCATATGGATTTAATGCAGGCATACATAGAACAGTGTAGAAATTGGAGGATGGTATGAATGCAAGTGTCTGACTGGGCAGAGAACCTAGCTTAGAATTGTTATTCCTCTGCACTCGGATGTCAAATTTAATTACAGCCATTTTTTTTTTTTCGGTTAAGAACCGGTGATGATTTGTAAGTACTAAGTAAATAAGATCTTGGGTGATTACTAGGGTAACGGCCTGAAAGCCCGTACATGTCTAGCCCTGTTTATCCCAAGTCTCCCAGTTTATTAATACCTAGGTGAACTTAGTTCAGAGGTATGAGCCTATACTATGTTATCCAATACTAAGTGCGTGTGCCCATGAGGGACAAGGCACCACCCCAGGAGTAAATTTACTAATACCCATCAAATGAGCCAGGCTGCACTTGAAAAGGGTTAGGGAGGGGCTTTTCTTTACATGAATGGGAAAATTGTTCTTGAGAAGAGTTAGCCTCTGAGACACGTATCCTTCTCCCCAACATGATTTATTCATATCAGAGTAGGTAACTGTCTTAGAGTGAGTGACCCTCATGCAATTAGATTTAGGAATGTGCAACATTTCCATTAGGGTTGGGTTGGAGACTGACACAGATCGCCCCTAAGTAGTCTGTATGAGATGGAATACAGTGCCAGGGCTTTCAGCCTTTGCGGATAATTTATCTTTCATACCCTGTATCTTCCTGGTGAGAAACCTCTGGGGCTGCTCCAGCTGTTGTGGATGTTTCGTGAGGTACATGCAAAAAGGTGCATTGTACTCCATTATTGCTGTGAGGGCAGAGTACAGTGGAATTATAACATCTTTTGATCTGGAAGTCGTGCCCTTACTTAAGAGTTGTAATCACATATTTTAAAGAAGGATTTTAGCCAGTGACATTTGAAGGAGGGCATGTTCACATAGTATAGGTGTATACGTGAAGTTGAAAATGGTTTATTCACATATTTAATGCATACTAATAAGAGTACATGACTTCATACACTGTGCAGTATGTTTTCTGTTAGCATTTACTCTTATCAGTTGTCTGCATGTAAGATTCTTAACAGGTGTCTGCATGCAAGAGTCTGTGCTTTGTCTTGTGCTAACAGGCCAGGAGAAGATTTAAGTGACTAGCTAGTGTTTCTGTGAATACAACCAGTAGATGTCTGGGGATGCTGTCTTCATTTCCTCTGGCTTTCTGAAAAGGAAATCAAGGTGTCAAGTCATGGTGCCTTGCAGTGCATTTCATTTCATGTTACATGCTTGTTTTGCATCTAATCAGACCTTACCTTTTGACAAATACAAATGTGAACTGATTCCATGAAGGGGGGGTGTAGTTCTAAGCACTTGGTTAAAGTACTTGCAAGTAACTTACATTTTTGTTTGTTATGACATATATTGATATATATTATGGTTTATCCAGTGCTTTTGATGTGGATAGACAAAGCGTCGACTACAGCCGAGGTGAACAAAGTTCACTTAGCAGCTTGGGGTTTGACACTGGCAGGAGAAGATAGTAATGTCCAACATGGGGGGAGAAGCAGGATGCACACCAATAATCCCTTTGAGTTGAGGATGGCATTACAGTGGGTAGGCTTAAAGTTCACCAAGCCATTTTCCTTTGGTAGCCATTACTAGTGGGTGCACATGAGTATGCAGTAACAGAAGGAGGGTATTGGGAGTCTCTGTGTTGATATAGGTAGCCTGTCCCCCTACCCAGGGGCAGGGTTAAGGACTTGTACAATGTTCTCATTGAAAGCATGCTGATGAAAGCACAATCTCCATTTTCTGAATGAAGGCCCCTCCAGGCAACTGTTACCCTAGCTGATCTGATGATTTTCTACCACTAGGGAATGAACAGGCTCAAGTCCAGTAGGAGAAAGTTTTGGTGGTCAGCAATCAGAGGCAGAAAACTACTTAAACTTTTGTATATGTGTATGTCTGCATATAGATATGCACACACACACGTTGTGTGGTTTAGTTCCTTCTCAGCATACTAATGTTGATATTGGTGCTTGTATTTCCTTTGATAGTAATTGAACCAAGCCAGTATGATGCACAAGGGCAGCTTGTTCAGACTGGTTGTTCAGAGCATCATCCCTGATCATAGTCTGTTCATGGTCTGAGTCTAGTATGCTATTTCATCTTCCTAGTCAGCACCAGCTTAATAAAAGACTTGGCAGTTGTAGGCTGTATACTTTTTTTTTTTTTTTAAATGTTTACTTCAGGTGAACAGTATCTAAAAGTGTGGCATTTCAATAAATTACATTAGAATATATTATCTTGATTCCTTAGTCGGACAATAGACTGCTGTAACATTTAGGATCTGGTAAGAAGTCTTAGGTCTGCTATCTTGGAGCTAGTTCACCTATCCCGGATATTTGATTTGCAGGTGTTGGCGTAGTCTACTCTACCATATACATTGCTGACCTTTCTGTTACCTGACAGACATCAGTTGGATCAGCATCGCTTCTGCCACTTCTTACTTATCCAGTGGTATCGTGTAACAGTGTTACAGATGCTGGGCCTCTCTTGGGTACATTTTGATTTATTGGTAATTTCACCTTGGGTCCTTGCTTGATACTACAGTCTTCAGCCTAAACCATGCTCACTCCACCATCTTTGGCAACCTGTCCCTTGATGTTCTCCATTACTGCACCCACCATTGGAGACTACAGTAGGCACTTCCTGTTCTTAACAGTCTTCCTGCTTGGGTTCTTCATTTTGTAAGCCAGTTGAAAAATGTGATCAGAATTACATATAAACAAAAAGTAGCTGTTAAGGGCACAAACCCCAGACGATGCTCTGTTTACAAACGTCTTTATTAAGCGCTTTTCGTCTAGATAGTGCTTGAACTTCATCAGATGCATTCTAACTCAAAATCCACTCTTGCAAATAGTTAATGGCTATGTCATGTGATCGCACTGTGCAAATTTCCTTCCCCTTAAATTAAAGGATACACACAATAAAAATGCATTCAAGTACTAAAACGTTTGACATTATCAAATTTCTTCGTTCATACTATATAAAATACACTATGCTTTATCACAAATACTTAACACACATACTACTAGTATAGAATATAAAATTATCCTTCCAGACTTTTAAGTTTAAGAACACTTAAAATCGAACACATCTCATTAATTCCAGGGTAATGGCATGCATCCAACTGGAGTTGCCATAATAATTCAAGCTTTTCTAGATTCAATGAGTGTGGGCCTCCCTAATGTCAGTTGTCACTTGATCAGTACATTTAAATTTAAACTGGTGGTTTTCATTTTCTGTATTGTGTCTAGCTAAGGTGTTCTCCTGATTCTGCCAGTTAATACTATACACATGTTCGTAAATTCTGTCCTTTAGCCTCCTATCAGTTTTTCCGATGTGAAATGCAGGACAGCTTTGGCAGGTAGCTAGGTGCACCACCATTTTTGATGTGCAGTTGAATTTCTTTTCTAGGTAGTACTTTCTGTCCCTTATTTTAAATGTTGTGCCCGTATTCACATATTTGCAATAATTGTACATGTTACACTTGGACATCCCTGGTTGTCTAACCTGTTGTGAACAACCTTTACTTAATATGACTTTAATGTTCCTACTCCTTCTAAAAACAACTTGGGGGACTTCCATAAATTTATTTACCAACAGTGTATCATTTTGAATTGCATTCCAGTTTTTACATATAATGCTTCTTCTGTACGTCATGTCTACACTATATGTTGTAATAAATCTGTATCTTACAAGGGATGCTCCAGTGGTTTCTTCTACACCTCTGTTTTCTTCCAAGATTGCCAGTTCTAAGTTGTTTCTAAACACTAAAATAGGTGTAAATACACCATTAGAGCTTTTTAATTTTACTTCTGTTAGTTGGCTAATCATCTGGTCGGGGTATCCTCGTTTTAAGGAACATGTTCCCTCAGCTTGTTACACTCTATCATAAAATCAGAATCCAATGTTGTCATCCAGGCAGCTGTCATCAGCTGTTCCTTAACCACTGAACATTTTTGGTAATATGGGTGACAACTGGAAAAGTGTAGAAAAGCATTTGAATGTTTCTTTTCGGAAAATTGTAGCTGTATAACATTGTTGGTTCCTATCCTTTCTCAAATTTACATCCAAGTATGCTATTGAATCCTTATCAAAGTTGTGTGTGAAGTGTAGGAAACTAGTTGTACTATTAAAGTACTGCATAAGCTCCATCGCCTGCATATTGTCCCCTTTAATAATCATATAAATATCATCCAAAAACCTGGTATAGAAATATATGATGTCCTTAATATGTAGTGGGCCATAACTAAATTGGAAAAACTTGCACCAACTGGGGAACCCATGGCTACACTGGTTTTTTGTAAGTAAATTACATTGTCAAAGGTAATATAGTTGTTAGTTAAGGACGACGTCTAAAAGCTCTTCTACTAATGCAATTTCCACACTTGCAGCCCCCTTTATTCTCAACATATGGGCTGCCCATTCAATCCCTTCAATATGTGGGATCGAAGTGTAAAGGTCTTGTATGTCTCTAGTCATAAAATTATAATGTTTATATTTAACTTGTTGATGTTACTTAAAAATGTCCATGAGTCCTTACAGATTTGTCCCATGTTGCTAACATATTTTTTAAAAATTGTGTCTACCATCTTCACACATGAGTAAGTAATAGAATTACGTGTGTCAACCAAAGGTCGCATAGGGGGATTTTCTATACATTTATGTATTTTAAAAATCCCGAATAAAATGGGAATGCCAGGGGCTGGCTTAGTCAGATAGTTGAAAATGTCTGTACTAATCCTTGATTCAATAAACATGCCATTTAAATTCGTCTTTACTCGAGCATAGGTTGTTTGTAAATAGTTTCTTGAAGAATTTGTAGTAATCACCAGCCAGAAAACTTTGTGTAAAATCCTTAACGCTGAAATTGTACAAGGCGTTTTCGTCAGAGTGTCACCCAGACTTCATTAGAAGTAGGATTAATATTTTTTACCCCCATGTATAGCTGTACAGTTGGATTTGAAAAATAGCAAAGGAGAAAAATCACACTGGATGCAAAGAATTAATGTTAGCGCTTTCGTTTACTATAATACGTAAACTTCTTCAGACAAATTAACAAGGGAAATTAGTGTTTATAAAAGCATACAGATAATAAACCTTTGCTATTTTTCAAGTGTTTTTTCTTCTGGATTTGTTTGTACAGTTGGATTTCTCCACCAGGCTATCTCGTCGCATATAGAGGAGTTAAGAGTTGAACTGCCCTTACCCCTTTTTCTGTGATATACGAGTGACACTGCAGTGTGGGGAAAAAAAAACAGTGTAGCCGGAGATGTAAAATAACAAGAAGCTCTGCAGGGAATCTTTTCTTAAGGGGTAAGGGCTGGTGATTACTACAAATTCGTCAGGACTTTTTTGTTTGTTATTGGCTTTGGTCTTGGCTCATTTTTTCTTGATACATGCATGTTAGTGTCAAGAAACTATTTATCACTCTGAAGGATTTCCTTCATCCTTCTGTTATAGTCATCTGTACTCAATAGCCAGCCCTCCCCCTTTATCTGGTTTCATAGTCTGCACTGGCAAATGTTGTATTTCACATAGTAAGTCTCTCTCTGTTTTACTAATGTTAAAGGTTACATTTGTGCACGTTATTAAAATTCTTATTCGAAGAATTCCTAATGTCCAGCTCACACATGGTTTCAAACATTGCAGTAGCAGGATGTGGGTGGGGGGGGGGTTAAAGTACTGTTAATATAAAACTCATTGTGTGTAAATTCATTTCCCCCAAACATAACATTTAAGTTTATAGTCCTAATAAACAATTTTAAGTCAAGAAGTACTTTCCCCAAGTCCGCTTTACTGTCCGGTACGAACGTAAACCCCTTGGCCCGTAAATCAACAAGTTATTTTTCAATTTCAAACCGTGAACAAGAGACAATCTGGAAAATGAATGGGATAACAACCCTACACCAAGTTCTTCGAATGAATATTTGAATTTTCAGAACAGAAGTAAACTGTAAAGTCTTTAGTGCTATTCAAAAGGGTTTTACAGTTATTTGCCTGAAGGGGATTAGTTCCTACATGCATTACTTCCTCCTCTGGTTCGTTTTCCGTTTGGGTTTCCCCTGTTGTTGATACGGACCTCTGGGGTTGTGATTCCACCCTCTGTTCTGAAAATTCGAATATTCATTCGAAAAACTTGGTCTAGGGTTGTTATCCCGTTCATTTTCCACAGATTCTCTTATTGCTGCTGTTAGCAATCCTTTCACTTCTCTTTACAGTTTCCTGTTCATTCACATCTCCCCTCTGTTGTTGTGATGTCACTTCCTCCTGAGTGTTTTCTGTAACTCTTCCTCTAGCTGTTGATTGATAGGTGTTATGGCCAGTAGAATTCCATAGTTGTGAGGGGGGGGGCAGTTTTGTGTATGCAGTTTCTTTCTGGTAGTCGGTGACATCTCTAAGTTTTTTCATTTTGTTGTCCACTTTATTCATGTGTTGGTCTGTACTTGTGAAGATTCTGTTATAATCATATAAATAGCAATTAAAATCGCTATCTGTTCTAATTTTTTCATCCACTTGTTTAATTTGATTTTCAATTTGATTTACCATACTTAAGTCTGGAAAGATAAATTTTATATTCTATACTAGTAGTACGTGTGTTAAGTATTTGTGACAAAGCATAGAGTGTATTGTCTATAGTAAGAACGAAGACATTTAATGTCAAACTTTTTAGTACTTGAATGCTGGCAAACTGTGAATGCTGACAAACTGTGATGGCAATTCAGTAGCCAGAACATGGAGAAACAACTTGAGTAGTGAACCAGCAAGATCAACTAATGCTGAAAGTTCCTCTGGGCTTATTGGGGTCCTTAATTTGAACAGTTGGTTGGATTCTACACCAGCATTTCAACTACAACCTGTGACAATTGAACAAGGGCATCCGGTTTGAGGAACAATATTAAGTACAGAACACTTAAAGTCGTTTGATTTACTACTTACTCAAATACAAAAAACTACAACTAGAAATTTCATATTTCCATGACTGTATAAAGCAGAACATAGTGTCTAAGGGCTTAAGAGCCTGGCAATATCCAACGGGGCTTGAGACAGGTACATTATTTCACCAAGACCTGTTGAAACGACAGACATGGTTTGGAACTGTTAGAAGTAATGGTAAACCTTACCAAGTTATGGTAAATCAAATTGAAAATGTGGATGAAAAAATTAGAACCGATAGCGATTTTAATTGCTATTTATATATAACACTTATCAATCAACAGCTAGAGGAGGAGTTACAGAAAACACTCTGGAGGAAATGACATCACAACATCAGAAGAGAGATGTGAATGAACAGGAACCTGTAAGGAGAAGTGAAAGGATTGCTAACAGCAATAAGAGACAATCTGTGGAAATGTAACAGGATAACAACCCTAGACCCCAAGTTCTTCGAATGAATATTCAAATTTTCAGAACAGAGGGCAGAATCGCAACCGCAGAGGTCCATAACAGGGGAAACCCAAATGGAAAACTAACCAGTGGAGGAGGTAATGCTTGTAGGAACTAATCCCCCTCAGGTAAATGACTGTAAAACACTTTTGAATAGCACCAGTTTACAACTATTCACCATTTGAAATTGAAAAAGAACTTGTTGATTTACTGGCCAAGGGGTTTTACGTTTGTACCGGACAGTAAAGCAGACATGGGGAAAGTGCTTCTTGACTTGAAATTGTTTATTAGGACTCCAAACTTAAATGTTATGTTTGGGGGAAATGAATTTACACAGAGTTTTATATTAACAGTACTTTAACCCCCGCCCCCTCCCACATCCTGCTATTGCAATGTTTGAAACCATGTGTGAGCTGGACATAAGGAATTCTTTGAATAGGCATTTTAATAATGTGCACAAATGTAACATTAGTAAAACAGAGAGAGACTTACTGTGTGAAATATAACGTTTGCCAGTGTGGACTATGAAACCATTTAAAGGGGGAGGGCTGGCTATTATGAGTACAGATGACTATAACAGAAGGATGAAATAAATCCTTGAGTGATACATACATGTTAGTGTCAAGAAACGAGTTACATACAGCCTATGCTAGAGTAAAAATGTATTTAAATGCTATGTTTATTGAATCAAGGATTAGTATAGACATGTTGAACTATCTGACTATGCCAGCCCCTAGGATTCCCATTTTATTTGGGATTCCTAAAATACATAAATGTATAGAAAATCCCCCTATGCGACCTTTGGTTGATGCACATAATTCTATTACTTATTCATGTGTGAAGGTGGTAGACACAATTTTGAAAAAATGTTAGCAACATGGGACAAATTTGTAACGACTCTGTGGATATTTTTAAGTAACATCAATAAGTTAGAATATAAAGAACATTATAATTTTATGACTATAACCACACGAGACCTTTACACTTAGATCCCACATATCGAAGGGATCGAATGGATAACCAATATGTTGAGAATAAAGGGGGCTGCAAGTGAGGAAATTGCATTAGTAGAAGAGCTTCTAGACATCATCCTTACTAACAACTATATTACCTTTGACAGTGAATTTTACTTACAAAACAAAACGGGGTAGCCATGAGTTCCCCAGTTGGTGCAAGTTTTTCCAGTTTAGTTATGGCCCACTGGGAATATGAGTTTATTAACACAACCCACATAGTAAGGACATCATATATTTCTATATCAGGTTTTTGGATGATATTTTTATGATTATTAAAGGGGGCAACATACAGGTGATGGAGTACTTTAATAGTGCAACTAGTTTCCTACACTTCGCACACAGCTTTGATAAGGATTCAATAGCATACTTAGATGTAAATTTGAGAAAGGATAGGAACCAACAATGTTATACAGCATAATGGCACTAAATATACAGAACCAACTGATATTGCCAACATACTAGCAGATAGGTTCAGTGCTAACTTTACCCCCCTCTCACCCCCTAGAGGGCCCATCTGTATACCTGAAGAATGCAAAGTTCCTATAATCACGTCTGCACAGGTAAAAAACACACACTCCAAAGCCAAGAACACAGCATCCATGGGACCTGACAATATCCCAGGCTGCGTTCTACACGAACTACAGAATGAACTGGCACCGTACCCAAGTACCATGTTCAATCATAGCTTCACCTCAGGCTTTGTACCCACTGAATGGCGCACCGCGACAGTTATCCCACTCCACAAAGGGGGAGCCACGACGGACCCCGGGAACTACTGCCCCATTAGCCTGACGAGCCTGGTCTGCAAGGCCATGGAACATATCATCATGGAACTCATAAACAAAGACATTGTAATCTCCAAACTCTGGACCCTACACAGTTTGGATTTGTAAAAGGCAGATCACGTCTCCTAAACCTGATTGACTTCTTTGAAGCAGTCACCAAAGCCATAGATCAGGGTAAAATGGTTCACACAGCTTATCTAGATCTCGCCAAGGCTTTTGACACCATCCCCCACTCTGGAATTATAGATAAGCTCACTAAACTAGGTATAAAGCCCCATGTCACAAGATGGGTTGCCAACTGACTCACGGACTGAACCCACACTGTGAAAGTAGCGGATTCCAAATCCGACATCAGACCAGTGACAAGTGGAGTACCACAGGGTTCAGTCCTGGGTCCTCTCCTGTTTGGTATCTACTTCTCTGAAGTGCAGGCCAACACAGAAGGTCTTTATTAACAAAGTTTGCAGATGACTGCAAACTAGGAGCCATAATCGAAACTCCTAACGATGTGGACAAACAACAAAAGGGCCTCAATGAGACAGATACCTGGTGTCAAAGCCATGGCCTGAAGCTCAATGCCAAAAAGTGTATTGTCATCCCCTTTGGTAAAAACTCTGTACCCATGAACTACCACATAGCTGATAGTCTACTTAATGCCGAAAATGTGATGAGACCTTGGGACACAGGTGGACAGTAGTCTCTCCTTTGATAATCACATCGCCACAGTGGTCAGGAAATCCTTCTACGTGGCTCATCTCATCACAAAAGGATTCTCATCCAGAAAAAAGAGGTCATTGTTCCCCTCTACTCATCACTCATTAGACCCATTATAGAGTACAACGCCCCTTTTGGTATGTACCTCACAAGACATCTACAACAACTGGAAAGACTACAGAAATACGTCACAAAGAGGATTACTGGCCTCAAACATATGCCCTATGCAGACCGTCTCAAAAAACTACAGCTTTACTCCATCGCATATCGCCTACTCAGGGGCGATCTCTGCCTAACATACAAAGCTATGTCAAACCCAGAGCTGTTGGACATGCTGCACTTAAAGAAATCCCAATCCCTCCGAGCTACATGCTCTAGGGACCTTAACCTTGTCACCACAATAAACAGAACATGCTGGAGGGATAGATTCCTGTCCCAGAGACTTCCCATACTCTGGAACAGACTACCTATCTATGTCAAACAGAGCTCCTCATTAGCACTCTTCAAGAAAAATCTTAATGATTGGATGGGAAATGGGAAATTCACCCCGGGGATCACTTCTGTGGCTCTGCTCGACAGGGGCACAGGAAAATAATTTTCTTGGGTGGCGAAAGCCAGGGTACATTTTTTGGCTAGGCTTGTATGGGCCCTAGGGCCAATAGCCTAGTACCTACCTATGAACCTATACAGCTACAATTTTCCGAAAAGAAACCTATTCATATGCTTTTCTACACTTTTCCAGTTGTCACCCATATTACAAAAATGTTCAGTGGTTAAGGGACAGCTGGTGAGAGCTGCCCGGATGACATTGGATTCTGATTTTATGACCGTGTAACAAGCTGAGGGACATGTTTCTTAAACGAGGATACCCTGACCAGATTAGCCAACTAACAGAAGAAGTAAAATTAAAAAGCTCTAATGGTGTATTTACACCTATTTTAGTGTTTAGAAACAACTTGGAACTGGCAATCTTGGAAGAAAACGGAGGTGTAGAAGAAACCACTGGAGCACTCCTAGTAAGGTACAGATTTATTACAACATATAGTGTAGACATGACGTACATAAGAAATATATGTAAAAACTGGAATGTAACTTAAAAATAATACATCTTGGGTAAATACATTTTATGGAAGTCCCCCAGGTTGTTTGTAGAAGGGGTAGGAACATTAAAGACATATTAAGTAAAGGTTGTTCACAACAGTTTAGACAACCAGGGATTTCAAAGTGTAAAATGTGCAATTATTGCAAATATGTGGAGACAGGCACAGCATTTAAAATAAGGGACAGACAGTACTACCTAGCAAAGAAATTCAACTGCACATCAAAAATGGTGGTGTACCTAGCTACCTGCCAAAGCTGTAGAATAGTGGTGTACCTAGCTACCTGCCAAAGCTGTAGAATAGTGGTGTACCTAGCTACCTGCCAAAGCTGTAGAATAGTGGTGTACCTAGCTACCTGCCAAAGCTGTAGAATAGTGGTGTACCTAGCTACCTGCCAAAGCTGTAGAATAGTGGTGTACCTAGCTACCTGCCAAAGCTGTAGAATGGTGGTGTACCTAGCTACCTGCCAAAGCTGTAGAATGGTGGTGTACCTAGCTACCTGCTAAAGCTGTCCTGTCCTGCATTTTACATCGGAAAAAAAACGATAGGAGGCTAAAGGACAGAATTTACGAACATGTGTGTAGTATTAACCGGCCAAAACAGGAGAACGCCTTAGCTAGACACAATATAGAAAATGAAAACCACCAGTTTAAATTTAAATGTATTGATCAAGTGACAGCTGACATCAGGGGGGCCCACACTCATTGACTCTAGAAAAGCTTGAATTATTATGGCAACTCCAGGTGGATGCATGCCATTACCTTGGAATTAATGAGATGTGTTCGATTTTAGTTGTTCTTAAACTTAAGTCTAGAAGAATACACTTTATATTTTATACTAGTAGTACGTGTGTTAAGTATTTGTGATAAAGCCTAGTGTATTGTATATAGTAGGAACGAAGAAATTTGATAATGTCAAACTTTTTAGTACTTGAATGTATTTATATTGTGTGTGTCACTTTAATTTAAGGGAAAGCAAATTTGCACAGTGCAATGACATAACATAGCCATTAACTATTTTAAAGAGTGGATTTTGAGTTGGTGCTTGAACTTCATCAGATACATTCTATCTGGACGAAAAGTGCTTAATAAAGACATTCTTAAACAACAGAGCATCGTCTGGGGTTTGTGCCTTCAACAGCTATTTTTTATTTATCAGAATTACATGGTAGAATCCTTTCATACTGGTTCCCTTCCCAGAGAAGGCCAACAGGATTTTCTGCCCCCCCCCCCCCCTCGGGTGTTGGGGGGGAGAGGATGTCAAAATTCATGTGTCCATTTGTGCAGCATCCTTGAAAAGCGTTGCTGCATTCTAAAGTCCCATTTTCTATCACTACTTAAAAGGAATAATCGGTACTGGACAGATTTGAGTGTATTCATCCTCTAGTCTTGTCTTACTCTGAGAATGCGATTTGAGTGTATTCATCCTCTAGTCTGGTCTTACTCTGAGAATGCGATTTGAGTGTATTCATCCTCTAGTCTTGTCTTACTCTGAGAATGCTCAATAGTGGTATTTTAAGAGAAATAATGGTGTTGTGTGCTGCAAAGGAGATGCCTTACAGCTCTTTGATGTCTCAGCCTTGGACTTTTCCTTCAGTTTCCTCTATTCTTGGCCACCTTATGGCCCACTTAACATACAGTGCCTTGGAAGGAGCGGCTGGTGTAGCAGGACCTACTTTTGCTGTATTGCTGCAGTACTGATTGGGGATATTTTGTTTCACCAAGAACACCAAAGTGATCTTTTTGAATTCTCCCTTTCAAGAATCCTTCCTGTTTGGGTCATTAATGAACCTCTAAATCATGTGAACTGGACAAGACTTGCCTTAATTGCTTTGGGAGTTAAGTTAATTTTTAGAAGCAGAAGAGCCAATATCGGTGCTGTCCTGGTACATTCCATAGTCGAAAAAAGATGATGCATCTGGAAGTTGTAAGTCATCCATGATTGCAGTCCAACAAGGTCACTGGCCCAGGAGTTGTGATTCCTGAGATCATCAAGGTGGCCATAGCCAGTGCCAGGGCAGACTTCAGTGGTTCTGACTGTGCCCAGCTCTCTTTCATTGGAGTTACATAAAAAAGTCTCTCTCCCGTGCTTTGGCCCAGAAGAAAATTCTCTTGGGGGTAAGGAATGGGGTAATAACATCTAGGGGCAACACCATCCCCATTCCTCCTTCCTCCCAAGGTCCTTTGCCTATTGTTGCTGTATATCCCTGCCCATCAGGAAAGCTTGGCAAGAGAGGAGGTGCACAAGGCAGAAGAACCATCAGGCAATCACTCATGTTCTAGACGGTAAGAATAATGTTCTGCATTCTTTTTAGTATCCAAAAAGATATTCTTCTGGCCAGCTGTTGACCTAATTGCCTTAAATTATGCATATCCCCAAACAGAAAATCCTTTCATGTGGTCATAGTACAGTCTATCCTACCATGCTTTTCAGAAGGATATTTTGAGTATTCTTTGGTCCTCCAAAAGGCTCATCTCCACAAAAAGTTGGACAAAATCCTTGTGGAGGCTTCTGCACTTTGAGTAGGAGCCAGTGACTTTCAGTTCAGGACTCATTTGGTCTCACCTCCGTGCTAAGGTGTTCATTGAAGGCATGCCTATGATTGCAGCTCATGTATGACTGCAGGGAGCCAAGGTATTCCCATACCGAGATGATTGTGTTCTCATCAGGCTGAAAGAGTGTCTTCTCACTTTTTTTTCTCTCCCTGGGGTAACACTGAACTTTGCAGAAATCGCAATTCATCCTGAACTGGTTCTGGCTTTAATTGACTTTGACAGTTCTGTCAGTACCAGACTTTGCCAGGCATTTTTGTCCCCGCTATTCTCCTTTCAGTTCTCCACAGCAGAAATGTGTCTGAAAGCTTTCCTTTTAATGGCAGTAGCTGTTTTAATCTCCTGTCTTGTTTCTCATGAGGACTTTGCAGTGAACTTGCATTTCTATTGAACTCTGCTTGCCAGTCTCTTTTCCCCCTTACAGCAGTCCAGAATCCGCTGCTCCTACATTGACTGATGGTTTGTTTTTTCCACCCTTTATTCAGGGAACCCATTCATTTCTGTGACAGCGCAATGCATTTTAACTCTGGATACTTCCATCCGTTGGTGGAGGACACTTCACCAGGCAGATGGCTAAGGGAAGATGGTCTCCGTAGGGGTGTCATTTACACGTTATCCTGGAGGTGAGAACTCCTTCTCATCCTTCCGGACTTCAGGACTCTCTGCTCAGGGGTATACTACCAATGTAGTCAGACTTCATGGCCTTAGTCTGGTATCTGAACAAACAAGGGGAACCTGCTCTTATCCCCTGTGCTGAGAGGTCATGAGGGTGTGGCAGTGGACTGTACAAGCAGGATGGTTTATTGTGGTGACTTGCTTTGCAGGGAAGCCAACTCCTGTATCCTTAGACTGTATTCTGTTACATCTCAAGTGATCCATCAATCCATCAGCAGCCACATTGGTTTTATACAGAACAGGCACAGTAGTAGGCAACCTTTGTATGCGTCTCCAACACCAGATGTATTGACTACTACTCTCTGATCCCTCCAAGTTATGATTGGGTAACAGATGTCCTGCCCCACCCATAGTCCGAGAGTCTTCTCTTTGAGTTCCATTTCATCTGATGGTGAGCTTTGTTTGAAAAGCTGTGTTCCACAAGTCCATAGTGATTCTAATAATTTTTTTTTTGGCCCAGGTAGACCTGACTCCTACTTTTCTCCATCCGCTCTTTTTTTCAACTTCCCTCCATGAAGTTCCTTTCCGTCAGAATGCTGCTGTTTAAACATTTGGTAAGAGACACCCAGATTGTAGTGTTCTGAAGCTGATTTCTTGGCTGCTTAATTTCCAATAGCATCAAGGTTCTGTAACGTATCGACAAAGCATTCTTTGTAGTCTTTTCTTCTCAGATGTCAAAACATCAATGGAAATGTAAAAGGCTGTTCATCTGGCCTGCAAAGTATTGGTTGGGCACTGTTTCAGACATCCCAGGGCTACAGTATTTGTCATAGATTTTTTTTTTTTGATAGTGGCCTCAGGCATGTGACTGTTAAGGAGCATCTGGTAACCATTCCAGCTTTCTTGTCAGATAAAAATGTATTGTTCATTTCCCGAAGGTGAGCAAGTACATTTTTATGGGATATGTTTCTTCTTCAGCTGTCCCTTTCCACCTAGGAAGAATACAAACAGAAAAGTCCTCTCTTGAATCAGCAGATACTGCTGACGGAGGTTTTGCCCTGGGAGACATTATTTTTGGTGGCTATTTCTGCCACTTCAAGGATTTCTGTGTTCTAGTCATTTTTAAGATGCTCTTATCTGATTTTGTTTACAGAAGGTATTCTTAAAATCATCTTAAGTGACAGTGAAAGTCTGACAAATGTCAGTTTGTCTGTTTGCTTTTTGGCTTACTCGATGAATATCTTTTTATTGTATAGTTGCCAGTAAGCCGCTCAAACGCTGTATGCGTTGGACCAAATCCCTGAAGAAAAATTACCAACGCTCTCTCTCTCTCTTCTTGGCTTTAAAACATAATTGGATCAGAAGGTCACAAAACTGGCCCTCTCCAAATGGCTGACCATTTGCATTTCTTTTAGTTTTAAAACATATGGAAAATCCTTACAGGCAACTTTGAAGGCACAGTCCATTAAGGTCATCACTACAGATTTTGTTTTCTTTATTACCTTAGACAGGATATGTGCACCTCCAGCCTTGTCTTATTTATTTACATTTGTTTACCGGGAAATTCCATCTGGACACTGGTCCTTTTTCTGAGGAGGCCCGGGGAGAAAAGTTCCACAGCTCAATAAATGAGCAGCAGAGTACATGAAGAGCAATTGAATATACATACAACAGCAAATAATACATACTACAGCAAATATTAGATATGCATACAATATGAAACCAAGTAATGAGCAGATATACCAATATCTAGCTAAAGGCTAGAAATAAAGTTAAGATGTATATACAGGTAGTACTAAGCTCAGGCATATACTGCTCTAAACTTGTATACCATACTTCTTCATTGAATACCTTTGCAAGGCACTGTAAATTGGGCATATTTTATGAGTCTGTTTCCTTTGGAGCCAAGATTTTCAAGGGGATGCCCTCACAGGGTGGCAACCTGGCAGGATTAGCCAAGAACTTCTGTCATAGAAGTTACCAAAAGTGGACCTCTTCTTTCTGAATATGAAAGTTATGGGTACTTACCATAGCAATAGATCTGTCAGAAGGTCCATCATCATTAGTAACAGATCCTCCCTCTAGCGCCCTGCTTAATGTTCCTTCTTGCTGTCTTTTTTTTTATTGGCTAAATACCTTCAGTTTTTTACTGGGTGTAGAACTGAAGAGAGATGCCACGCAACTGCCTTATGGGATAGGTAAGGAGGAGTTGGAAGCCTGGGAAAGTTTTACCTGCCCAGCAGCCCCAGTGCATACCTATGGTGTAAGCCCTAGAAGTTGTCAAAGGTAGGCCTTCTAACAAATCTGTCATTATGGTAAGTACCAATGACTTTCATTTTGGTGTTCAGTTCATAGTGGTGATCTGATAAATTTTTGGTTTTCTGTATTTTTGTCTTAACCAGACATAATTATTTTGTGAGAGTAATCTTCTGACACTGAGTTTAGTAAGTAATATTTCTGTTCTTTGACTTCACTTTACAGACAATGCATGTAGAAATTTTACCTTAAATATGTCTTTTAATGTGCATGCTTGTTTTGTGGTGGAGGTGGGGGAGCCTTTCTATGTGAGCAAAGTTCTTACTGAAAGCTTCAGTGTTACTACAATAGTTCTATCTTTACTTGGTAGTAATCCTTTGGAGCCCAGTGTTTATATTCTAAAGTAGTTGACCACATCTGGGCAATTTTCCATTTGTCTAGATGCATGTCTGCACCATACATTTCAAGATGTTCATATATACATCTCTATCCTTATCTGCAATCAACTACAACATTTGTTTTATCCCCCTCTTCAGTTGCTGTTGCTCTGTGACTTCGGCTGTGCCCCTATCCCTATCACATAATACCATGTATGGATCATAAGGTGGTCCTGCCCCCCCCCAGTCTTTTCAGGCTGACACTAGGTTTCAGCTTCTCATCAGTGGGGCATGCTGGTGAGGCAGTATGAGATGAGGGAAGCATGGGGGGATTGGCTCCACATAGCAGGTTGCTGGAATGATTCTCTTATTTTGTTAAGTATTTTCCTGGATCACACACTCATGGGAGAAGATAAGATGCGAATACACACACTCATGATTGGGTGAGAGCACCCTTGTGCATGGTCACTACCTGTACAGTTTTGATACATTCAAGTTATGGCTGGCTTCTTGCCTCTACTAGAAGTAAAGAACTTGTTCCAGAATGTTGTATAACCTCCATTCCATCAGAGGCAGAAGCGCTTGAGCCATTAGCACTGTGATCCTAGTCCCTTGATAAGCCCCAGAGAACCTGGAATGATGGTGCACCTGACATGGTTAACTAGTAATGCAGGTCAGTGCCTTAACTATGTACTAACAAGGCAGCCAGATACAGTAAACTGTCTTTACAGCTTAAATGAGTTTTTCAGTGAAGTTTGGTTTGGGTCTTTCTTGTATCTCTCCTTACTGTTATCTTTTTTTTCCCCATTTTGCCATTTGATTTTCCTGTTTTTGGAAGTTTCTTAACTTTTGCCGCCTTTTTTAGGGATATAACCAGGTATATATACCTTGTAAGCTGCAACATTCACCTAATTAGAAGCAAGTTAAATTCCATCTGGTGCACGGAATCATCATCTTAAGACTGAAGGAAAAAAAAAATGATAACTAAAGCAGCACTTTGCCTGTCAAACTGTTCAGTTTAAATCATTTAACACCTGAGCTCCTTAATCGTAGTACCGAATTCCACAAATTCAGTATTGCAGTTACTGAAAATTGAAGTAATAACACCACACGTGGACTTCCTCGGCTGCACTTGTGGTGGAGGAAGCTGCATTCTGGATGCTGCCATATATATTTCCTAAAATATTGGCTTATGTCCCGTTGTTTCAGTATTATCTCTTTCTTACAGTCCAACTGCCACAAAGAATAAGTATCAAAAGTTAGACTTGGATGGAACCTGATTTGTAATAATGAGGATGTATCCGGCGACACACAAGTGTAACAAAAAAGTTTACATTTTTGAAGGAGCAACTGCCGAATGCCAAAGGGAAAATAAGGTAGTAGTTGGATAATATGCATGAGTTTAAAAAGTTTACTAAAGTATTTTTGATAACTTTTGATAAACAAAAACTTTTAGCACAATGACTTAGGCAGTGAAAAGTAGTAAGGGATGCTGCCAGACATAGGGAGTCTGTGTTAAGAAAAATAACTAGAGATCCTACAGAGCTATTAGAGCTATTTTAGAAATTTTATGATCACTGGGAAAAACCAAGAAAAATCTCAAATGGAAATGTTTATGGAAAATCTAATTATGATAAGGTTAGAGAAAATGAGATTCAGCATTTAATAGCTTGGGCTGAAAGATATAAGAGGAAAACTGTGATGTATAAACTGTTAACAGGGAAGTCTCCAGGGATAAGTGGAATTCCATTGGGAGAAAAGTGATAAAGAATATTTAACAATATTTTAAAAGGGGAGGAGTGTACCATCATCTTTGAAGAACGCTCTGGTAGCTGTATTACGTAAAGATCCTTCAAACTAAGAGTAAAGATCCTTCAAACTTTGCTTTATGTAGACCCATTTCAGTTTTAAATCACAATTTTAAATTATTTGTGCTAATTAAGAGAATGACAAAGGGGTGCAAAAAATGATAGATATTGATCAGTATGATTTTGTGGCGGGGAGGCAAACATTTGACAACATCTGACAGTATTAATAATCGAACAATGATGGCTTAAAGGGAAGCAGAGTGCAAGAATATGTTACTATTGCTGATGGATCTTGATGCAGAGAAAGCATATGATGGAGTCATCTAGAATTTTATAAATAGGGCAATAATAGTGTTTGCATTCCTCAGTAGAGTAATAGTGTTAATAAGGATCCTATATGAAGAGTTAGAGGCAAGGGAGGTGGGAAAATTCCTCTCTGACTAACTGCATTTGAACAGAGGAACTAGGCAGGGATGTCCCCTTTATTGTTTGGTTATATTAAGAGGCATTTTAGCAAAGAAAACAAGGAACTCACAAATTCAAGGGTGTAACTGGTATGGTAATCAAGAAAAGTTGGCTCTAATTGCGTATGGTATTACTTTGTTCTTGACAATCCTAGAAAATAACATCTCAGCACTCTAGAATATTTTGAAACCATTTTGAGTTTTTTTTCAGGATATAAAATGAAAGCTATAATGGTAAACTTTGTACCCACACATGAATTGGTTCAGTAACACTCATATTTATTGGGACCTGACAAGATGAAGTATTTGGTATACAAGTTAAAAAGATTGTTATGGCAGGTAAAGTTATGTGGAAAGAAACGAAACAAAGCACAGTACAAGGGTGTGTGGCAAAGATGGTGAGCAATTAACAGCACTTTTTTTTAGCTCTGCTTCATTTAAAATTTTCTGACATGATTTTTACTGCAAAGCTAAATAGAAAGTTTCAAAACTTTTATAATTAAATGTCTGCTGAAAGATTAACTACAAAAAATAAGACAAACTCTTAATTGCTTTTTCCTGTCAAGAAAACTAGAAAGAACTAATTGTCTCAGAATGAGCCACTCTAAGCCCAGTGTGCAGGATGAAAAATACTTGCAGGCTATACTAAGTAACATCAATGAGTTATCTGTAAAGATAGTTAACTTAGAAAGCAAAATGAACAATTTTAAAGAGGAACGTAAAAACATGAAGTGTTAAGTGAATCTCTTAAGCAGTCATCACAAATCTCGAGTATAGATGAAG
Source organism: Protopterus annectens (assembly GCF_019279795.1). Taxonomy (NCBI): domain Eukaryota; kingdom Metazoa; phylum Chordata; order Ceratodontiformes; family Protopteridae; genus Protopterus; species Protopterus annectens. The sequence continues at coordinate 622,196,261 of NC_056751.1, read as the reverse complement.
CAATGTCTGATTTTGATGGAAGATTACATGAAGATGAAAATAACACTGAATTTCTTTTGAAACAAAACAACTTATTGCAGGAAAACTAGAAGACTTGGAGAACAGGTTTAGAAGGAATAACATCAAGTTTTACAGGAATCCTGGAAAAGAAGAGAAAGACAGTATGATTAAATTCCTTAATACCTGGCTGCCTAAAACTTTAAACCTGCCTGAAGCTTTTTCCTTTGGCATCAAAAGGGCACATAGGTCACTTTCCAACTCATCTTAAAAAACACACACATTCACCAAGGTCTGTGATCGTAACATTTTTCTCATGTCAAGATAAGGATTTAGTCTTAAAAGCTGCATTATCCAATTAAAATTAAAGAAAATACTATAAGATTTGATAATGACTATTCAACATTAGTGATGTCAAAGAAAAAAGCATGAGTGCCACTCATTAAAAGCTTAAAGAAAAATTATATAAAAGCACAAATCTTGTTTCCAGCAAAAATAAGGATTCACTTTCCAGAAAGAATGAAGTTTTTTAACACCTTGGAAGATGCAGTGGACTTTATACAGAAAAATAAAATCCAAGAAAAAAACAAAAGAAATGGACTAGAATCTATCAACTTCTTTGAAGAGAAATGCAACAAGAGGTGGTTGGTTAAGACAAAAATGGTAAAAACTAAAGGACAAATGAAAATTTATTTCATGGTTATGAATTCTTAATTTAAAGAAGTGCTTGAATAGTTATCAACAGGTACTGAATATTACTTTTACAAGGTAAATCACTTATTTCTTTGTTCCCTTCTTCAAGTAGTTACTAATTTCCTTTCCAAAATGTTAGTTTGATTCTTCTAGCTATGTATGAAATTAATGACAATTATTTTTATTTAAGGTTTAAAAGGTCAAACTAGCAATCTTATTAAAAGTTCATCATCATTATGATGAGACTTGGGTGGCACACTTTCTGATATTTTGGCATAGTTGAGTAATGTACTAATTTAAATATAATACAGGATGTAACAAATGACACTAAAGAAGCATGTTAAGTTATATTCTGGGTTCTTAAAATGGTCCAGTAGCGTGCTACTGATAATATATCAATTTTGACAAGCAATAGCACCCAGGAAAGACATGCTGTGGTATAAACCAAGTATAAGAATTATAGCTTTTTACATATATAAAATATATTACAATGATATCAAATAACTAAAGTAACCTTCACATTTTTTCCAAGTTAAACCTGGATCACACAACTGTCATTCTTTTAATGCAAGTTTATATGCTAGGTCTCCTTTAAAAAACAACACTGTGCTTTATATTAAACATCTTGTACATATAGTGCTTACTGAATCATTAAATGTTATGCTTTTTCGTGGTTAGCACACTTTGAAATGTTTTGTTGGGTTTTAGCATTTTGGAAGGGTTTTGAAGGGTTGCTGTATAATGTAGAGGTGGCTTGGATTCACTTGTTAATGTTTTTGTGTTTAATTTTAGCTCATAAACTGTTCATTTGTAAACTTTTGTCATGAGGACACGCTTGAAGCAGCTTAAGTAGATACATGAGCACTTTTGTGATGCTGCAGGAGTTTTGAAAAAAAATATACGCTATGAATGATGGGTGTTTGGTGATTTTAAAGTATTATTTCATCATTTCTTTGTATCTATTTTATTTGATTCCACCATTCTGTGGAATGCACAGTTATTTGGAGGAATAGGATTTTTAGGTATGTCTCATTCTCTCTGTGCTTTCTACTTGTAGAGCTCACAGAGCTATCAGGAAGCTGATATACTTTATTGTACTGCACTGATTATTTAATTGTTTAATTGTTAAATTGATTGGTTAATTGATCAATTTTGAGTATGAGCCTTTGTATAAAAGTGGTTTTATAAATTTAGATGTTAAGATCTGAAGAAGCGTACTGGTTGGTATGCGAAAGCGCTCATCTGTTCTTTTTATTTAATAAATCAGTTGGACTTTTATACAGCAGTATTTTTTCGTGGTGGTTTCACTCGTGTATGTTCTTTGATTTGTTCAGTCTTTTGACGAGGGAACCTTTGGACTTATAGCAGCATCTAATCTCATCAAGTTTGTCTTTCTGCTTTGTGTTGGTGCTGTTGTATTCACACGATGGATGTGATACCTGTTGAATTGGACTACAATCCTGAAGTAAGAGATGTTAATTTGAGATGGAATAACATCATGAATCAACGATAATCCTTTACTTTCGTTGGATTTACAATTACCCATAGTAGCTCCTTCAGGAGGTAATGTAGACAATTCTACTGAGTTTCAAGTATTGAGTAGAGAATTAGAGAATGACTTATACAAACTGCAAAGATATGTATGGCAGAGAAGACGTATGGAGGCATCTTTGCATTTTCATGTAATTCCTCGTGGTATGAGGGTTCTTTGTATGCCCTCATACTGCGACAGCCACCCTGAGCTTCTCAAGAGATGGCAGCAACTAAACATAGAGCTCAGCAACAATTACATGAGATTGTTAATTGATTATTTATCTCCTCTTGAAGCGGATTTAACGTCCAAAGTAGAGGCTCTGAATAGGGATCTGCGTAACCGCTTCAAAAATGTGAATTATACAAAGAGACTAGATAATATATATCTACAAGTCAGTACATATAGTGACAAGCTACAACTCATAAAATATCGTAAGCTGCAGCGTGATTTCAGGGATTTTTCCCTTGGGCAAGTGTTTGTTTGGCCCAGATCCAGTACTGTTCAACAAGTGAGAGGCGATACAGCATTAGCAGCGCCAAACCTCAATAATGGTGAACCTCCTATGGCTGATGATTTCGCTCCTTTGCACACAGCTCCTTTACAACATGAGAGCAGTGTCAGTGAAACTTTTACTACACCGCCGGATGGTAATCAGATACCAGGTAATCCAGTCCATGTGGATACTCCTCCACCGAATCAACAGGCTTACAGAGAGGAGCACATGGGTAACATGTTGGGAGCCAGACCCAAGTTTTCCACCAGCGTTTTGCCTCTTCCTGTGAGAAAGAGGCCAATATCAAGAAATCGATCCAGCAGCAGAGGCCGAAGGAAAAGGAAGTTTTCTGGTGCGGATCAAGACCAGAGACGCCGTGTGAGAGACTAAATGAACTTGTGTTTAATTTTTCAAGGTTTGATTTTTCAACATCTGATCTTTCTTTGCTTAACAAAGGACTTACTTATATCCCCTCACAAGGTAGTAGCCTGAGTGAGATGCTAACTGATTTAAGAGTTTTTGGACGCTCAGTGTCCCTGAAATTGTTTTTTAATGTTAAACAAACTATGAGGAAAAATACTTTAGTTTGTCCTTCAGATCTTAAGCAAAGTACTTTACGCCAGCGTTCAGCTCAGGTAGAATGTTTCATTAAACTCTGTGAACAAGATTTTTATAAATATTTTTTACATACTAGAAAGAAATATATGTTTTTTAATACTTCTAGAGAGGAATGGTGTTCTCTACAAAGTTTAATTCACAATACGGATTAAGCCAGCTGATAAGGGGGGTGGGGTTGTTATACTGAACACCGCTGACTACAACGCAACTATGTATTCTATGTTGAATGAAGTTACCACATATAGCGAGATAGATAATACAGCGCTAGCAAGAATTATTAAGCATATCCATGAGGGGATTTATGACTTGTTGATGTGTAGACAAATAAGCCAAGAATTGTATGATTATTTTTATGTGGAACAACCTGTGATTCCTTACATCAAAGGACTTCCATAAGTACATAAGAAGGTGGTTCCGCTACCTATGCGTCCCATAGTCTCTGGAGAGGGATGGGCTACGGAGACGATATCTGTATACATTGAGAAGACATTAAGTCCCATGGTTAGATTGGTTTCGACCATACTCGGGGATACTTACCAATTGATAGATATGTTTGAAAATTTTTCTGTTAATTGGAAAATAGACACTTGTCTTTTAGTTACACTAGATGTAAAAAATCTATTTACATCGATCCCTAATGAATATGGTATAGAAGCCATTAGGGACTTATTGAATCACAATGTTAACTTTAAGCAGGATCAACAGATACTTATGTGCCTTATTAGACGTAGGTTTAGCTAACAATGTCTTCATGTTTAGGGACAAGTTATATTTGCAGAAATGGGGTGTCGCTATGGGCACCCCATGCGCAAATACATATGCTAACCTGGTAGTTTACTACTGGGAAAAGAACCACCTTTTTAATAGTAAATACTATGATAAAATCCTGCTTTACAGAAGGTTTGTGGACGATATCCTTATTTTTTGGAATGGAACTGTAGATGAATTAAAGGATTTCATCTGTTATCTAGAGTCCATGACCAGTTTTCTGAGATTCACGATGGATTGTTCTAGTGAAGTGATTAGTTTTCTAGATATCAACATAAGCATAGATAGACATGGTAAGGTTTTAACCTCTTTATACAGGAAACCATGCTGGAAAATACTCTGCTTCAGTTTAGCAGCATGCATCCCCGCCATATATTCCCCAACATAGTTAGGAGCCAGTTCATGAGACTCATTAGGCTATGTAAAGTGAGCCACGAATTAGAGAAACAGGCTGATATAGTGGAATGCCTCTTCGTTGAGAGAGGCTATGATAGAGGCATGGTGAAAGATATTAGGAATTTGATATTAAATAAAAACAAAAATAACAATAATAACACTAATATAGGTAGAAAAGGGTACATTGGCTTTAAGAGTCTTACATCAGCTACCAAGGAGATGAATGATAAGAGATTAACTTTTATTACTAGATTCACTAACGATAATAAAGAAATAACAAGGATTATAAGAACAAATTTGGCATGTTTTAACAATAGATCCACATATTGCAGATATTGTAGGTATAACACCCCGTTTTACTTATAGAAACAGTAAAAACCTGAAGCGGCTACTTTGTATTGAACATGAACAGAGTTCAGTAAAACAATACTCAGATAAAATGAGAATGGGCACATATCCTTGCAAGAAGTGCAATATGTGTGGTTTGATTACTGACACACAAGTATTCATGCATCCGGATATTGATTATGTTTTTGAACCTAGATTTTTTGCTTCTTGCAACAGTACTAACCTCATATATTTAGCTACATGCATACGATGTGAAGCGTTCTATGTTGGTTTAACAAAGAGAAGGCTTAAGGATAGGATGTATAATCATTCTTATGAAATCAAAAAGTCTAACCAACAGAATGCTTTAGCCAGACACATTATGTTAAATGAGGGACATGATTTTAGATTCAGAGTGTTACAATTAGTAACTCCTAGGAGAAGAGGGGGTAGTAATATGAATTATTTGGAGACTCTGGAGCCTACAGTGGATTTTTAAACTGAGAGCACATTTATCATCTGGTCTTAATCAGTCCATAAATATTAAGCCCATACTTGAAGCACGTAGTAATAAATGAAGGTTTTTACACTTTATATAAATACATTTATTTATAATTAAAATATCAGTATTTGCTTTATTAATAATTATAATGTAGTGTTTCATGGAGTATGGGCATTTTGTCATATATTTATTTGCTTCATTTATTTATTTATTTATTTATGCATATACATTTTCATATACACACATTCATCTTTATTTTTATGTATTTGGTATGTTTACAATTATGTTTGTATTTGTATCTACATAATATAATAGGTATTATTTTATGGTAATTAATGAAATTTTGCACATGAATTAATATAGTATATAAGGTATTTTTATTTTTTACATTTTATTTTTCTCATGTCCTATATGTATCTATTTTTTATATGCGTATATATTGTATATGTATTTTTGAAAAATATACGCTATGAATGATGGGTGTTTGGTGAGTTTCATAGTTTAGTACTAGGCTGTCTGCCCTGGGGCATTTGTAAGCCTAGCCATAGTGATGTGGCTTTTGCCACCCCATGAAATGGTACAAACATGTACAGAATAAATTTAGAATACTGTGCCTCTGTCTAGTAGTGACACAATGAAGGTCCCCTTATATAATAGAATTAGTTTACTGTGCCCCTGTCTAGCAGTGACACAGATGTGACCCACTTACGATCTCCCATCCACTCATCAAGATTTCTCTTGAAGAGAGTCAGTGAGGGGCTCTGCCTAATATGAACTGGGATCTTGTTCCAAAGCATGGGAAGCCTCTGGGTTATGAATTTATCCCTCCAGCATGTCCTATTCATACTTGTGCCGAGGTTTAAGTCTTTAGCTCGTGGTCCTGATGGTTTTGGATTTTTGAGATGGAGCATGTCCATCAGATCCTGATTGGACATGGCCTTGTACAGGCAGAGATCACCTCTGAGCAGGCGGTATGATACTGAATAGAGCTGAGGTTTCTTTAGTCTGGCAGAATAAGACATATGTTGGAGACCCTTGATCCTCTTGGTGAGGTACTTTTGTGGTCTCTCCAGCTGTTGCAAATGCCGGGTGAGGTACATACCAAATGGGGCGTTGTATTCAATCATGGGTCTGATGAGGGAGGAGTATAGGGGTACAATGACATCCTTGGATCTGGATGTGAATCCCTTCATGATGAGGTGTGCAAGGTAGAATGTTTTTCTAACCACTTTGGCAACGTGGGTGTCAAATGAGAGGTCGCTGTCGACTTGGGTCCCTAGGTCTCTGATTACTTTTTCCGTAGTCAGTGGGTTGCTGTCTATGTGATAATTTGTGGGTACTTTGTTTTTCCCAAAGGGGATGACTATACATTTTTTGGCATTTAGTTTAAGGCCGTGACTCCGGCACCAGTTGTCCGTTTCTGTGAGGCCTTTTTGTAGGATGTACTTGTCCACTGGTGTATCGACTATGGCGCCTAGTTTGCAGTCATCTGCGAACTTTGTCAGCCACAGCCCTCCCATGTTTGCTTTAACATCTGAGAAATAAATGCCGAACAAGAGGGGTCCCAGGACAGATCCCTGTGGGACACCACTTGTGACTGGCTTTGAGTCTGACATTGCTCCAGCGATTTTAACTTTGTGGGTTCTGTCCTTTAGCCAGTTTGCAACCCATCTAGTGACATAAGGGTTTACGTTTAAGCTGTTGAGCTTATCTATGATGCCTGAGTGGGGTATTGTGTCGAAGGCCTTAGCCAAGTCCAGGTAGGCTGTATGGACTGCTTTGCCCTCATCAATGGCTCTAGTGACTGTTTCGAATAAGTCAACCAGGTTCAAAAGGCACGATCTGCCCTTTACAAAGCCGAACTGGGTGGGGTCAAGTGTCTGTAGGTCCCCTATGTCTCTGTTTATGAGTTCCATAATGATTCTTTCCATAGCTTTGCAGACCAGGCTGGTTAAGCTTATGGGGCTGTAGTTCCCAGGGTCTGTAGAGGTACCCCTTTGTGGAGTGGGACCGCTGTTGCTGTACGCCAGTGTTCAGGTACATATCCTGTAGTAAGGCTAAGGTTAAATAGCATTTTATGTGCGGGTTTAGCTCCTCTTGAGTTCACGTAGCACGCAACCCGATACCGCCAGGTCCCATTGATGCTGTGTTTTTAGCTTTGTTGAGGGCGGTTCTCACTTGGACATCTGAGATGACAGGGAGATTACATTCAGCTGGGATAAGTATTTCTTCTTTTGAGGGTGAGGGAGGAGAAATTTGCACTGAACCTGTCAGCCAGAATGTTGGCAATATCTGTGGGTTCAGTGTATTTTTGTTGTGAACTAACTCTGAGCATATCTGAGGGTTTCCCAGGTTTCTAACATAGCTGAAGAAGGCTTTGTGGTTATCTTTAGTGTCCTTAGCGATTTTTCTCTCAAAGTTGGCCTTGGATGTTTTATGAGAGAATGTAGTTTTCTGCTAATGTTGATCAGAGATGTCTTCCCTATATGGGATTTTGCTCTGACGCAGTAGCTTCCGCCTTTTGTTATACAATTTGTTAATGGCTGAGGTCCACCAGACAGGACGCTTGCCTTTGGTGGAGAGGGACTTGGATTTATTTGGGATTGCATGATCCATGCATTCTTGGAGATGTCCATAGAAAGCATTTGTGAAGGATTCGCATTGTGGGATGTGGTATCCACTGGCCCAGTGGGCTTAAAGGATACCATCTCAGTCTTAAGAAGAGTGAAGTCTGCTTTTGAGAAGTTTTTCACTGTGGTCTTTTGTGCTGGGGGTGGAGGTGGGATATGTATATCCAGGGTGATTAGTTTGTGGTCAGATCTCACTAGTGAGGGGTATACCTCCGGTGTGGAGCATTTTGTCCCCATGTTTGTGATGATCAGGTCCAGTATATTCTCTCCCCTAGTGGGAGAGGTGACTAGTTGTTCCAGTGCATTTGAAATTATGAATTCAAGGAACCTTTGGGCTAGGGTGTTAGGGCTAGAATAATGTACCCAATCTATGTTTGGGTAGTTTAAGTCTCCCAGTATGATGGTATTTTGTGATACATTCATATCCTCCAATGTCTTTAGGAAGGCTGAGTGGGGTTCCTGAGATTGGGAGGGTGGTCTGTAACATGCTACCAGTTGTATAGCAGTTTTGCCTATGGTTAGTTGCACCTGTATGGTCTCTGATGCTTCATGTGTTGCTACTAACCTGGAGGTGTGGGTGTCCTTGATGAATATGGACACTCCCTCCCTTTGTGGTTCGCCCGGTTTTGGGGCCAAAAGCATGATACGAGGTATAGCCTGGTAGCGCTGGGGTGCTCTCAGGAGCCTTGAACCAGGTCTCCGTTACTGCACAGACGTCGATGTTCTCCATGCTGAGGAGTGCATCGAGTGCCTGCATCTTGAGATTTAGACTTCTGGCATTGAGCAGCATTACCGTTAGTTTTTTTCCATTTTTGTTTTCTAAGGAGGTGGGTTTGTCTTTTGAGCCTTGCCTAAAAAAGGCACTATGGGGTGGCAGCCTTAGCCAATATCCGCAGCCCAGTGGTGACAGGTGTAAGCCATCCAGCGTGGCTTGTACAACATGTCATCCCAGGCAGACAGACATTGGATCCCCTTAGAATGACACCAGTACTTAAGCCAATTGTTAAAGCTGATCATCTTGTCTTTGTATTGTGGCATCATTCTTGTTGAGGGCAAGATGCTGGTCAGGGTCATACCAGCCTGGGCTACATAATCGGAGAGCTCCTCTATGTCTCTTTTCATGTAGTCCAGGGAGGTCAGGTCATTCACGCCAGCATGGACAATGACGGAGTCATATTTGTACTTGCTTTGTAGTGACCTGAGTGCGTGTGTTATATGGCGGATCCTAGCTCCCGATAGGCAGCTCACAGTCACCCTCTCCTTGTTCAGCCTGGTAAGCGGGACATCAGTGTGTCTGAGTATAGAGTCACCTATTACTAGTGTATCAGGCATGGTGTTTGGCCTTAAGGGCTGTGATTGGTTGACACACTTATTTATTGAAGTATGTGTTGCATGTGTTTTGTTTTGAGGTGGTGGATTTTTGGATGTCTGCTTTGGGAGCCTCTGCTGTTTTGATAAGTTTTTTATTAGAGCCTCTGAGTATGTCTTTGTGTTATTATGTGTTTGGTTTGCAGTTGTGGTAGGTCTATGTGGGACTGGGTTTGTTGTGTGTGTGGTTACCATCTCCTCCTGTCTGGTCATGCCAGCCCTGAGTTGAGAGAGTTCAGCCTCCAGTTTGGCTATATAGTTGCATCTCTCACATGTATTTGTGTTTGTTGGGAGGAGGAGAGGGTTGTCTGTGTACATGAGACAATTGTAGCATTGTCTCAAGATACCCAGATTAACCATCATTTCTTTGTATCTATTTTATTTGATTCCACCATTCTGTGGAATGCACAGTTATTTGGAGGAATAGGATTCTTAGGTATGTCTCATTCTCTGTGCTTTCTACTTGTAGAGCTCACAGAGCTATCAGGAAGCTGGTATACTTTATTGTACTGCACTGATTATTTAATTGTTTAATTGTTAAATTGATTGGTTAATTGATCAATTTTGAGTATGAACCTTTGTATAAAAGTGGTTTTATAAATTTAGATGTTAAGATCTGAAGAACATCTGTTCTTTTTATTTAATAAATCAGTTGGACTTTTATACAGCAGTATTTTTTCGTGGTGGTTTCACTCGTGTATATTCTTTGATTTGTTCAGTCTTTTGACGAGGGAACCTTTGGACTTATAGCAGCATCTAATCTCATCGAGTTTTGAAAATTCTAAGAACTGTCCAGGTTTTTTCTTCCTGTCTAAAAGTAGGTAAATATAATTAAAAAAATCAATAAGCCAGGTAAAGCCACCGATGAACTGACCAACAAACAAATAACCAGGTAGCCAGGCAACAGGGTGTGTTGCACAGGAAAAGAGAGAGCTTGTATCAAGACAATCCAAAGTTCTGTTACAGTATTTTGAATCATATGCTAAGATGTCAAGGAATACAAGTTAGATAAGTAAAATACAGTGAATTGCATTCTAAACCACTGTCCATTATTAAATTGTTCGGAGTGCTTGCAGTGTACCAAAAGGATAGTTTATATACTAGCTTATAGAAAGACACTTCTGATAAAAAATTAGGATTGTGTTTCTCTGTTGTTGCTCTCTAATGCTAAAATGTATCGTCTCAAAACAATTTATTATGGAAAGTTTGAATCTCAAAAGGGAAAATTTTTCTTATATTCGTTCAGATACTATTAGAAGTAACATTTAAGGGAAAAAATAGGACTGATTCTAACAGTAGTAGTAGTTTAGAGTATCAAGTATATAAGGGTAGATATCAATGTTTTATTATGTTATTCTCCACTAGGATTATAGCTAAAATATAAAATGTAGGAATATAGTAATAGTATAAGACACAGTGTACAAAGAGAAATAGGAGGAGATCAGACTAAGAAAACATTTTTAGTTAAAGAATATAAATGTCTACAAGGGTGGGAGGTTGGCATAGTGGTTAAGGTGTTCACCTTAGGCACACACTGTACAGGGTTTGATTCTCACATGAAGTAACTGGCTGGGCTTGGAATAGCCCACAAGAGCAGTTAGCCTAGTAATAATTTATGAACTTACGATCTTATGAAAAACTTTGCAAACAGTAAATAAAATAGAAAAAATATAAATAATCTGACCTGTAAATTAATAAATATGAAAAGAACAACTGACTTCCTCCCTATAGTAGACCGAGGAGTTAATGTGAGGTACAGGGAAAGATAATTGTAGAGATATTCAATTTGGTCAACTTATAATAAAGATTCTGAACACCTGTTTAACTTTTCTTATTCAGAACAACTCACTGACTAGAATTTAAGGTGATGCATACTAAAAATACGCGACGTATTAATATGAATCAAAAGCATGAGCTAAGCGTTTAGTCTAATGGGAATTTTGGAAGGTAGTTTTTTCATCTTTTTCAACAAAGTAGGTATACATTATTCCATTGTAGAATGGTTTAGGGTTATATCATTAGGTAATTTTCTTATTTGTTTCAAAGTTTTGTCCATAGCTTAAGATTTCATATTGTTACTTATAAAGTATGTAATAAGTTACGTACATAATTATACCTGTGTTTTTTCTCTCTTGTATAAATGTCTGATTTTAAATGCGTATCTATTCATATTAATGGATTGAATAATCCAGTAAAGAAGAGGGGGGAGGTCTGTTCAAATACTTGCAATTATAAAAAGCTTGAATAGTATTTCTACAGGAAACACATTACTTCATAAATATGTAAATAAACTTTCATGCAAAAAACATGATAGATTGAGACAAACATTTTATTGTGCATCAGAGAAGTTTCAATAGTTTCATGTCCATTATCGGACTGTAATGCTATAATACTTAATGTTATTTTAAAAACTGACAATTTAACACATCACAGGAGATTACCACTGTGTATTAAAATAAAAGGATTCAGTGATTGGTATGTTAGAGATCCAACAGTTTTTAGAAGTAAACCTGAATGGTGAAGTATCTGACATTGTCCTGTGGGATTCACTGAAAGCTTACTTAAATGAAAGCGTTACAAGCTGATATATTTGTAAAACAAGAGAATGGGACAAAACTGAATAAACTACAGGCCAAAATAGACACACTAAAGTTAAATCTAAAACTAAATGACATTGTCAGTCTAATGTCTGAATGTAAATACAACTCTAATGTCTGAATGTAAATACAACATGTTGAAGTTCTAAATCAAAAAGTGTCAATAAACCTTTGAAAAACAAACTTCAGGCATATTCAGTAAACCCTTTAAGCTTGCATAAACATGCTCTTAGATCAAAGAACATAAACTAAATCATATCAAAGAAATTATAACACATATAAATTTAAAAGAAGAACATATGCTAAAAGTATTCTTGAGGGCTTAAATATTTTATGAAAATATAAATGATGCAAATAACTTGGATAAAGATATAGCTGAAACTTTTCTAAGGGAAAATATAAATAAAATAACAAGTGCACAAATAAAAAATGATAGACTATTTACTCTAACAGAAACAAAAATCAGAGTTAAACCATAACAAGGTGCCAGTCTTAGGTGGTCTTATACCAGAACTATAAAATACTACTGGATGATGCAGTTAGAATATTAGTCTATAGAGAAGTAAAAATAGCTGAACTCTTCCCCCCCATCATGGAAGTATTCCCTTGTATAATCTATTTTAAAACAAGATAAGGAGTCTACAAAGTGTTCATCATACTTACCCATTTCACTTTTAAATGTGTACTATAAGATGTTCATGTTTATTTTAGCTACAGAATTTATCTACTTGTACCTAAACTAACAATGATCAGACTGTGTTTATTTTAAATAGACAAGTACAGGGTAATGTAATAAAATACATACATTAATAGACTATGCAGTTAAAAATAAAGAACGTTCTATCATTAGCTTCGATTTTGATAAGGATTTTGACTCTGTTAATTGGTTGTATCTGTTTAAAACACTTTAATTACATTAATTTCTAAGTTATACAGTAACTTTTGTGCGTATGTTAAAATAGGTTCCTTGCTTTCTAATTAAATTACAGAAAGACACAAAATAAGGATGTCCACTATCCAATTAATTTTTGCATTAGCTATAAAACCCTTTACTAATAGCATTAGATCCAATAAGGATATTAATGGTATAAAAATAAGAGGATTTGAATTAAAGATTTTTTTTTTTTGCTGATGAGGATTTAATCATAGTAAAGCAAGTACATTATTAATTAATAAAAATAAATAAATAAAAATCGCACAAAAATATTCCAACTTCATTTGGGATAGCAGTCAAATAAAATTCCTCAGTATAACCATTATGTCTGATAGTAAAGAAATGATACAAACAGGTTGTTGATAAAATTTTGTTTAGTCACAAATTAGAGCAAATTCTTGTTTACCATGGAAGAATGATTCATGCTTGTTAAGATGGTAATTCTCCCCAAAATATTGTCTATCTTACAATCTTAATCTCCACCAAAAAATTGAAGATAAATATTCTGCTTATTTTTTGGCATCCTAATAAACTAAGAGTTTCCTTTTGATTGGAATTGAAAAGGTTTTGATAGTGGTGGAATAGGATTCTCTGATATTCAATTGTATGCTACCTCAGCAATTGTAAAAGTTATATCATTGTGGATAAATTCATCTTCAAAATGGAAACCGAGAGATCACGAAATATTAGTAAGTAATATGTATCACAACCAATCATAAAGAAATAGTCCCTGATAGTTTTATCTGGTTATTAAAATATTTTTGTGTGAATGGAATTACACCCTCTTTTCATATTCCCTGTTTAAATAACAGGAACTGAAATTATTTAAAGTTCTCATTCTTACCACTGTATTAAAGATTTAATATTTACTGTGTTTCCAAATGTATATACAAATGACTGCTTATAAACTCATAACTTCAACAGAATACTAGTGCTGAAACAACAAAGTTAACCTAATTTATTGCCATCATTTCTAAAATCGTACTGATGTATATACTGTTGAAAATTAAAGATCCAAATACAGTCAGTATTCTGAGCATTGGTTAATTTTACAAATATTTAGAAACTTTGCGAACAGACATTGAGATATTTAACCTAGATAAGAAATTCTTCCATAAAATATTGGAATTATTAATAAAAATCAATTACTGCAGTGAAAAATAATTTGTCATGAATTTATAAAATTAAGTTAGATTTTGCATGTTTAGATAATTCCTGTTGGAACTACTACTCATAAATTATTAAGACTTCTAGGAAGAATACAAGACAATAATAAAATCTACAGATAAAACTACATCTTCGTTATACTGGAAAATTTTCACTTTGAAATTCTTGCATAGAGCTTGTCACTCCTAACAAAATTACAGTTCTGTATAAATCAAATAAAATTAAATACTGGAGATGTGATTCTGAAATAATAGCTGATTGGATGCATATGGTATGCATATGGTATATATTAATGTGAAGTCATCTCTCCTTTTTGGAAAGAAATGAGTAACTTCATTCAGGATCTAGGGTCGGATGTAATATTTCTAAATCTTAATGCTCTGATTCCTGAGAACTCCAAAATCCTCTTTGGTCTATTTTTGCTATAGCCAGCAAAGTAATTACTAAAAATTGGAAAAGTAAAGCTACGCCTTCTAGTGTTGAATTAGTATGGCAAATTTTTTTTTTGCAGTAGTGAATTGCATACTATAAAGATGAGAATTGATATTCTACAGTCACATAAATCTTGGCTTAAACTTTAAAGACTCTCTTTTATGTATAACTTTGATAAATTGATCAGCTGTGGACCTGTATAAATAGTTATTTGTTTTATAACAGATTTATTTATTCTAAAACCAAATAAAAAAATAGTACAAAAACTGAAGCAGGAAGTTGAGTATGGATAGTAAGATGCAAGAAATTAAAATTTTAATCCCTTTAGTTTTATATACAGGATGGCGTAATGTTATCAGATAGTGACAAAGTTGTGGATGATTTGAAGGAATTTATTTGGGATGGAAAGACGGCAAGTTGAGTGGGATAAATTGATTCCCCCCACAGAACAAGGCTTGAGGCTGATTACTTGAAGGATATTTAGAGGTGTGAAATTAAGGCTTATTCACATAACTCACAGAAGTTTATAAATCAGAGTGGAAAATGGAGTTCACAAAATAAGGAGTAAATAGGGGTTTGGATGCAGGTCTTTAAAAAGAATAACCACCATTATTTTCATAAAATAGCAGAAAACATGCTAAGAACTAAGCAAGCACAGGAATGGAGAAAGGAGATTTTACCCGTTGGGATGATTGCAAGGAGATGTATAGACAAATGGAGAAGAGGAGGCTGAAATTTACTGAAGATAATTGGCAAAGGAACCAAGGTGTTGGGAGCAGTGTGTGAAAGGTAATGGAGTGGGATGTGGCCAAGCAGTAATTTCAGACTACAGGTTAGAAACTGCCTTCCCTTCGAGGGACTGGTAAGTATATCAGCAGTGAGAAGAAAAACAGGGGAGTGCTAAATTAAAAAGCTGTTCTAGGAGAGTTTCTAGGTGAATCTAGAGCAAAAGATGCTGTTAAATGAATAATTAGTAGGCCATAGAAAATATTGTATAATGACCATAAGACTCAATTGTAGGAGGTTAGGAAAAGAGAATGGAAAGTAATGGTCTGACATGTCTATGGCTCCCAAGTATGCAGCAAAGTCCATAAGGTTTAGGATTTTTGCATGGAGGTGCTTCTGTATGTATTTTTACACCTTAGGTAGACTCCAGAAATTTTATCTTTGGTAGACAAATGCTAGTGGTGTGAGGAGAATGAGAGAGGTTATTGAAGATTTGTTTTTATTTGTGGGGGGAGTATACAGCGAAACTTCCTTCTGAGTGCTTTGAATGTTGGGGGCACAAATGACTGTAATTAAGGAAATCTTTTGAGCTGGGATGTAGGATCTGAATTGCCTAGACATAGTAAGGCTTTACTAAGTATAGTGCTATTGACTGCCCAAAAAAGCAAATACTAGAAGATTGAAATCAGTCAAAATAAACTACATCTAAACTATAGAATACTGTAAAATAGATAAAAGAACTAGAGGGGGGTATCTTTAGAAAAGGGAAAGTGCAAATTATATAGAAATAAATGGGAAGTGTGGAAACAATACATGTAGAATAATTTTCAGGAGTACTAAGGTTTAGGAAAAGGCAGGAATTGAGCAATTTGTGTAATGTTAGCATTAATGAAAATTGTTCAGAAGATAATGTTTATATATATATTCCATGAAAATAAAGGATCATGTTACATTAAAAGATAAGAAAACAAACCATACCATACCAAAGTAAGTGTGATGATTTTGTAAAGATGTTTATAATTTGAAAAATAGAGGTTGTTTGATTAACTAGGCACTAACACTTCACCTTGTCACTGTCCATTTTGTTTTCTATTTTCCATTTCATATTTTGCTTTTTATTTTATTTTTTGCCATCTCGTCACCTTACATTGAGTGTATTTTAGACTTTGTTTTCATTTCAGATGTCTAATTCATCTTCTCATACTTAAAATGTAATTAAATCTACAGTACCCTGCATAATGTTTCTCTTATTGGATTGGGTATGACTATCTAAAATGCATAATGGAGTACATTAAATAGGTAAGTATAGTGATACATTTCTATTTTCAAGACTATTTCTCTCATAGTGGCTTCAAATTAAGCTCACAACATACTCTGATTCAACACACACACACACACACACACACACACACACACACACACACACACACACACACTCTGTTTAACCTGCCAGCCCCGACAGTCATAGCGGGACCCACCAAAACATCATAGCAGGTGCAAAATCATAGCACTTAACATTTTACCTATGCTTAAATTTGCATTCTCTGGGTGGTGGATAGAAGTGTAAACTCTTACTAGGAGATGTGTATACACACACAACACACACATGTAAAAGGTATACAAACTGACATGTTACAGCACACTCAGAGCAAGTACTTACCCCTAAAGTAAATAGCTGAAATGCATGAGAGAATCATTTAGCAACACATTTTAGACACTTAATATAAAATTGTCAGGAAATGCGCAGAATACTTTTTGTTTTTATGAACCAGTATTCTCAAATATGTATTGTTTGTTGTAATTTATGCCATCATTTCTTCTATTAGCACTTCATTGTTGTTGGTGGGTCTTGATGCAGAGAAAGTATTTGACAGAGTAAACTGGGACTTTGTGAGCAGGGCAATAGAAGCATTTGCATTTCCTGAAAAAATTATAAGGTTGATTAGGAGAATACATGAGGGATCAGAGGTGTAAATTAAAGTGGGGTGGGGTCCTCTCATAATTTCTGCTTGAGTAGAGGAACCAGGCAGGGTTGTCCTCTTTACCCTTTATTGTTTGCATTATATTTAGAACCATTGGCAAAGAAAATAAGGGACTCAGAAATTCAAGGATATAATTGGTATGGTAGTAAAAAAAAAGTTGATATTTTTATTTTATGGAAAGGTGAAGAAGATAGTGTTAAAGATTTTGTTGAGTATATTAATCATAGCAACATGGGACAAAAAGGCTATCAATTATTTTTTACAAACAGATACTGGTTTTAAGTCTGAGTCCGTATTGCTCGTATGACATCGTCCGGGGCCGGGTTGTTGTCTACTCTTTGACGCCAGGATAAACGCACTATCAAGCGCGGGCCGGAGTCGCCCAGCACTTTTTTTGGTAAAGCTGAATTTATAAAATGTCGCCGATACGCTTTGTCTAAAAACGCAGAAAAGGACCGCCCCGGACGATGACCGGTTCCACCGACACCACCAGCCGCAGGCTTGCAGTCCCCTGACCACCCGACCACCCCTCCCTCGGGTCGGCCTGCTACACAAGGCCCATCACCTGGGCCCACCCTAAGAAGCACATGCTTAAAATGGCTGAGGGACCTTATCACTCTTCAGAGGCTCTCGGGCCTCCGGACAAGAGAGACAGAGTAGAGAGGGAAAGATTCAACTTCCTGGACCAGGGATCCATTTTATCAGAACATTCCTGATGCCACAACACTCTATTCCTTCTCGGATGCAGAGCAGTCTGATGATGTTTATTCGAGGCCTGCCTTAATCCAGTTAAGCCGATAGGGTATTACAGACCTAATAATTCTCAGTTTCCAGAAAGGTGGGGTAAGAATATACTACCTCGCCTAGCCTAGAGGGTGAGGGCCTTAAAGCTCTATATGATTGAAGACAATACTTACATTACAATTAAACACCAAAATGTCATGCAGCCTTGGAACAACTACATATAAAGATATTGCAGGATATGATGCATAGTGCTGAACAAACAAGGTAAGTACCTATAATGTGGTTATGATGCCTTAGAGGCTCCATAGAGGCCTCCACCGGATCAAATATTCGTAGACATGCATGGCTTAGGAACAAAATCTACAGACCAGAAAGTAAAATTTGGATGCACCTTTTACTTTTACATCTTTTTGGTGCTAATGTTGAGGATATATTACTTAAAATGGAATGGAAAAAAAAATTTCAGTAAATCTACTGTCAAATTACAGGTTCAGCCACCACGGTTCACCAGGTTGGCTCAAAAACTGGTCCTTTCCTAACCACTGACAAACCCCAAAGAGGCAGATACAGACGCTGAAGGGCAGAGGACAAGCTCAAGGGTCCTATAGAGGCAGACAATGGCAATCACCAGCACCAAGAGGTGGTGACGTATAGTGCACAGTGGCAGTACAGAAACAGACTCATGACTTCCTCCTTCCATGCCATGCAATTGAGACCCATACTGATTATCCATCCTAAACACATTTCTTCTCGTCGCTAAAAAAAAGATGTTTCACATTACAGCAGCTCAAAAGAATTCATCAGGGAAAGCCCCATGCCTTAAACACACAGGCCTCCATCTGGTAAGCCCTAAGCTACACACAAGTCATAACCAGCTTTCAGATTACGCCTGGGGAGCTTACATGATATTAGGTGCATTCAGGGCAGATGGCCCCAAAAGAAAAGCACCCAAACATCAATCAAAAAGAAATGCTGGAGGTAATAAATGCATAGAGAGCTGCTCAGAGAATCTACACATCCAGGACAACAGCTCATAAGAACAGACAACACCACACAGATGTGGTACAAGGAGAATGGAAAACACACTGGCAGACACTCTGGAGTAGACATATGACAGACCCTCAATAATGGAAGCTACGATCCACACGATTGTAGAGATTGTTCAAGCGTGGGAAGGCTAGATAGATATCTTTTGCCTCCTACAGAAAATCATTCACTAAAAAGGTGCTTGTCAAGGACCCCACCCCCTAACACCTCTACTGCTGACACAGAACAATTTCAAACTTCTTCTGACAGTGAAAAAAAAACTCATTGCATGGAAAAGAAAATAACATCACATCAGACACTACTTCTCCCAAAGAAGTGCAGGATGTCATTTTGGAGGAAGACCATCTGCGTTTTGCTGTTGGAATGAAAAACGAGGGCAGGACCCTGAAAAATTGAACCCCCTCTCAATTTTGCAGGTACTAGCTGAACTTTTGAGCAATGGATTTCATTTTCCTCAATCAAAAAAACACATGCCTCAGCTCTGCAGAATTCAACACATGGATCCTCCTTCTTTTTTCACACACCCACTCCTACAGTTCCTCCTCAGAGCTAAGAACATAAGACCTCCATCAAGGAAGCCAGCAGTGGCCAGCTTGGGACTCCAACTATGTACTGAAAAATTACATTACTGCCTTTTGAACCAGCTGCCTCAACAGAATTACAATATTTGTCTGAAAACTGCTTTTCTCCTGGCCATAGTCAGAGTATCGTAGGTATCTGAGTTAAGGCCCTCATGGCGGTGCAGCCATTCCTCATATTCCATCAGGACAGGGTTTCCTCAACCCTTCCTTTTATGCCTAGTGGTATCTAGGGGGTAGCCTTAACCAGGCCACCTTCCTACCTCTCCTCTACCCTAACCCCACAAAGGGGAAGAAAGGCTACACTTTTTACATCCCATAGCAGCTACGCTTTACTTGGGACTTGACCAAATCCTTCAAAATTCAGAGATCAACTCTCAAGCTTCCTATGCTGTGGGGGTCAGGGGAAACTTGTTACCAAACAGACCACCCAAGTGGATTTCTCAAACACTACTATCTGCCCCTTTATACTCCAGAACAAGAGCAGGCTTTGCTACTGCAGTTTTGGTAGGCATTCTAGCTCAACCCCAGTTCGTATAGTACCTACTACCTATGCATAGCTTTTGGGATTCCACCCATATGATTACTGCAGCTGTAATGCACGAATGAACATAGTACAGTTTTGTACCTACCATGTAAATGTTCGAAAGACTTGGGGTCTGATAACTATTTCATACCTGCTGACTGGGTTATCCTGCTATGTTTTTTTGCTTTTTTTGTGTGTAGGACTTATTTATGTATTGCCTTCCTTTGGGGGCACCTGACATCTGGGGCAGAGAAGACTGGAAAGAAGATGGCGTCGTGTCTTTACCTTACTAGCTGACGCCAGAAGAAACCCATATGTGATTACTGCAGCTGTAATAGCCCCCCAACATCTACATTTATGGTAGGTACAAAACCAAACTGTTCCGCAGAGGTAACTGCTGTAATAAAGATGTTAGTATTATTATATTATGTAATGAATGCCCTGCATACGTGGTAAAAAAGGGCAGGGCATTCAAGGATAGAATTTATGAACACTGTTAAACGCTAAAATAAGAAAGATCAGTGTGTTATATAAACATTCTATTTACTGCAGTACTTTCAGTGGATATAA
Organism: Protopterus annectens; assembly: GCF_019279795.1. Lineage (NCBI taxonomy): Eukaryota > Metazoa > Chordata > Ceratodontiformes > Protopteridae > Protopterus > Protopterus annectens. The sequence continues at coordinate 622,175,632 of NC_056751.1, read as the reverse complement.
ATAAATTTTATTGATGTTATTAGAAATTATCAGGGTGGTTAGGTACAAAATAAAATTACTAAAAAAAGAACTGGTATGGCAACTTAGGTTACGTCTAATGCACCAAGTGATTAAATGAATAAATGAATATTAAACTGTATTTTTGTTTTGGTACAAAAAGCTATATAATTATATTACATGTTTCTATAATATTAATTTTACAGTTGCATTTTTTAAGTATTATTTTTTGTATAATAATAATATAATAAATATATATACAAAAAAATTTTTTTAAAAAATTTTTTTTCAAAGTTTTTTTAGATTTAATATTCAGTAATATTTAAGAATTAGGTAAAAATTTTAGTAGGTGTATACATATATATATACATATACATAATATTTGTGGTTTTTAAATTAAATAGTTAATTGTGAATGTTAATTAATTGATGTTTGTATAAAAGACTAGTAAAACAATGATGGAGTATCTGATGAAGTCTTGTGCCTAAGACGAAAGCGCTAATGGCTGCGTTCTGTGTTCGCTTTTTTCATCAGTGATTATGACTGGATCGCTTTTTTGGTACTTGTTGGTGATACCTTTTTCTTTTTTTGAAAGAAAATAAGGGACTCAGAAATTCAAGGGTATAATTGGTATGGTAGTAAAAAAAAAGTTGACTTTATTTGCAGATGATATTGTTTTGTACCTAACAAAACCAGAAAGACATTAGTGTTGTGGAACATTTTGAGATAGTTTCATATCCCTTTGGGATACAAAATTAATGAAGCTAAAACAAAGGCAATAGCGGTAAATTATGTACCCACACATGAACTGGTTCATGAATAGCAATAATTATGGGGACATGATAAAATGAAATATTTAGGCGTATGGATTAAAAATTATTCTAGTATGGCAGCTAAGGATATGTGGGAAGAGACTAAAAATAGATAATACAAAAACTGAAAAAAATGGATGCTTTGTTATATGGATAGTAAGATACAAGCAGTTAAAATGTTTTAGTCCCTTTAGTCTTGTACACAGGTCGGCCATATTTTTATCAACCAGAGAAGAAGTTGTGGGTAACAATAAACAGCTGAAGGACTTTTTCTGGGAAGGGAAGATGGCAAGAGTCAAGTGGGATAAGCTGATTCTTCCAGCAGAACAGGGATTACCCAATTTGAAGGGGTAATTAAGAGCTGCACAGTTAAGACTCCTATACATAGCACAAGCAGAAGACTATAATTCAAAGTGGAAAGGGATGATGATGAAATGCAGGGAAAACTCAAGAAACAAGGAGAGACTTGGTTTTTGGATGCAGCCCTTTAAGGAGAATAACAATAATCATGCAGAATATTATATCCATAAAGTAGCAGAAAGTAATCTAAGGCCTAAACCAACACGGGAATGGAAAAAGGAGATTCTGCCGATAGGGATGACTGCAGTTAGGGATATAGACAATAGGCAAGAGGGACCAGTATTTATTGGAGAAAATTGGCAAAGGAACCAAGAAAGTGGAAGCAAATAACTAGAGTGAGAGAGACGATAGAATGGGAAGATGCCAATTTTTGGATTGCAGGTTAGAGATTGCCTTCCCCATCAAGGACTAATATCAGAGTATAGGTAAAGAGAGAGAAATGGGGGGGTCCTGAATGAAAGACCAGCACTGGTAGAGTTTTTAATATAATCTATAACAGAAGCTGCCATTAGAGCATATTAAACAAAATATACAAGATTTAGGATTTTTGCCTGGAAATGTTTATATAGATATTTTTATACCCCAAGTAGACTCCAGACAGGTTTTCCTCAAGCAGGCATTACATGTTGGGGATGTGCAGGGGAAGAAAGAGGTAATTGGAAACATTTTTTCTGGGAGTGCTGTGAGTTGGCGGACTTTGGGGATTTCCTGTGGGATGGACTGTCGGAAATGCTGGTCTGATGGAGATGATTTTTCTGAGCTGTGATATAGAATCGGAATTGTCTAGACATGGTAAGGCCTTGCTGTGTCTAATAGTGGTGGCTGCCAGAAAAAGCAATTACTAGAAAATGGAAATTAAAATCTAAACCAACTGTACTGGAAGTAGTGACTATAGTAACAAGAGATAAGACAACTGGAATTGAGATCTTTACAAAAGGGTAGGAGCAAACTACATAGGAAAAAATGGGATTTGTGGGAACAATACATATAAAGGAGGAATGAGGTCTAAAAGGTGGCAGAACTTAAATGAGCTATGTAATGTTTGAGTGAGAAAGATTGGGTAGATTATAAGTGATGTATAATGTTTGCAACTGAGAGTGTGTCAGTATGGTTTGTGATGTAAAATGCTTGTGACTAGGATTGTGTTGGTGTGATTTGTTTTCATTTATATAAATGAATGATTGCCTATGTAGTAATTGATAGTTTTATAAAGATGTTTCTTGGTTAAAGAGGCAGGTATTGAAGAATTTATGTAATATTGCTTAGATTATATGATGTATAGCAATATATGTGAAGTAATATTTGTTAATATAGTTTGATTACTTTTATATGAATGTAAATTTGTCTGTCACAAGTGATAATTCAATAAAGGTGTTTGGAAAAAAAATAGTTTTATAGTGAGAGCACAATCTGAGCATTTACAAACGGTACAAAATACATTATCAACGACAGGGAAACTAAGACCTTTCAGTGCTTATTTTATTTTACATTTGTTGACCGTGCTAGTCTAACTGGATATATGTCCATTTTCAGTAGAGGCCCGGGGAGAAAAGCTCCACATAAAAACAAAGCAGAATATTGCAACTACAGATACAGTTCACTTGTCAGACAAAACAGCTGTTTACATGGTAACATAGTAATCATGATAGATAACAAACAAAAATTTATTTCTTTTTATTTTTTTTTTTTTAGGATCAAACAATAGAAGTATTTAGAAGGGTGTGGAGTGTGAGGCATTTCAAAATTAAAGTTGTATACATGTCACAGAAGAACAGGTAATTATTTACAAGGCAGGGACACATTATTTAAAAGGCAGTGACTCATATAAGGCAGTGACACATTTAAGTCCTTGCTGGGTACAATTATCCTAACCTATAATAGTCTCTGAGAAGAATGTGTTTTGTACAGTCTCAAGTTAGCTAAATGATCAGATTAACAGAGGGGTAGAAGGTAATGGTCTTAAAAGTAACTATGAAGTGAGTAGTATTTAGTGCTAGAACCTAGGATGAGAGGAAGAGGAATCTTAGTCTGGTTTGGTACAAGGACATAGCCAGTGGGTTGTAAGGTATATTTTGAGTTTCTTTTTGAATAATGGAGCTGAAGAAAGAGACGTGAGTTCACCAGGAAGTAGGTTCCAGATTTTTTCCCCACAGCGTTAGAGAAAAGGGAATCCCCTGCTTTATTGTTGTTTTTTTGTCTAGATACCAGTAGTTTATTTGCTGAGCGTAGGTTTGTAAGATTTTTATATGGGATGATTAGACTCCTGAGAATTTGTGTATTGCTTGGATGACAGAGTCTTATGGGCAATAATAAGTTGGTGGAATAGAATTTGATTATGCAGCTCCAACCAACCCAGTTGTTTCAGATTTTGGCAGTGGTGGGTTCTAAAAGGCGAGCCAGTTGCAAATCAGGCAGTGTTATTGTAGGAGGTTGCCAGCTTGTTGAGGTTGCTTTTAGATAGATTACTGTATATAGGAGATGCATAGAAGATAGTTGAGAAGGTGGGTGTGGGCAATAGTAGTTCTAGCTATGGGAGTAAAGAAGGGTTTAATCTTATAGAGGGAGCCTAGTTTTCTGTTAACTGATTTTATTGTGGTGTTGATATAAGTATCATAGTTAAGGTTGTGGTCTATTGTTACTCCTAATAGTTTGTTGGTAGTGTCAGGAGATATGACTGTATTATATTTGATAATGAAGTCAATTGGGGTGGACTTTTGTGTGGGAGTAAAGGGCAATAGTTTAGTCTTTTTGGGGTTAAGGAGGAGACAGCGCTGTAAGAACCATTTTTCTACTAATTCAAAGACATTTTGGGTGAGGGACTGCAGTTCAGATGGACCAGTAGCAGAGCATATTAATGTGGAGTCGTCTGCATATTGTATGCATGTAGCTTGAGGAATGTTTACATTTAGATTGTTAATAAAAATTGAGAATAGAAGAGTGCCCAATATAGAACCTTGGGGTACACCTAAGGTGACAAGAAGGTGATTAGATAGACTATGATCCAAAAGCACTGCTAGGACTTGAACCACAGTAGTGCATGTGTATCAAGTGAGAGGGACTTAAGTATATTCAACAGTAGCTGATGGTTGACCATGTTGAATGCTTTTTGTGAGATCAAAGATTGCAGAGGAAAGAGTGTTATTGTTATGGTTTTTGTTAATGTGGTCAGAAAATGATAGGAGGGCAGTGGTGGCGCTTTGGAAAGGTCTAAAGCCATGCTGAGAGTTAGCTAATAGACTATTTTGCAGAAGGTTCCAGCAATTGATATTTTTCAAATTCTTTAAGTAGTATGAACAAAAATCGAAGTGGGCCAATGATGTTTTATCAAAGGTAGGTGTGGCCTAATAACTAGGTAAAAAAGCATTCGCGGATTGAACCGCTGCTTTGCAAACAAGACCAACTTTGTTTTCAACTTAAAATCGAAGAAGCTGCTGGGAAGTACCCAAGATATTTTGGATTATAGTTAATTACTGAGTCAGGTTCACTTTTACTTGGATAAATTCATTACAGATTTAAACATTGTGAATGTGAGACAAGCTGAAGTGCTACAAAGTTAAGAAAATGACTGATAAATCAACAAATAAGGCACTGTGCAGTCACATCACTGTACTTATCCTCTTCCTGCCAAGGTTTTGTTATTTGCCACAGCACATGGTAAGTGTTCAGTGTCGACTGCAATCTGTTCTGTTGTATATTAAACAACATATCTCAGCTACAGCTGCAATTTACACCCTCCCTGGATCCACAATCTGCTGTTTTGCATGGGATCCTTCACTTCTCTTCTAGAGTCCATTTGTGTTTAATTTTCCAGAGCTGAGAGTTTCTGAAAAGAGTGATGCATTTTCTACTTGGACTGCAGTAAAAGTGACTGTCCCTCTGTTGAGGACATATTTTAGAACACCCAGCTAAGATTTCTGAAGAATGTATATACCACTGCTAAATTATATTTCAAAGTTTAACGCCCATATATTTGATTGCTTCCTTTCTACACTCTGAAGTCAGCCACTGCAATGCCTATCACAAGCAGAGTTACAAAAAAAAGTTCATCATTCTCACTGCTGCAGAAGCCTTTGATTATATGGATTGTATCCTTCCCAGGGTACAACACCTGGCCAACTTCACAAAGCTCTTGTTCTTTCCCACACCCATGGCCAGCCTTACACATTGGCAAGCATGGCACCCAAGGAGATCGCCTTTCTTGCAGGGGTGCTCATTCCTTTTTTTATTTTTAGAGTAATTTTTTTTGCTCTAAAAACTAAATGAATAATGCACCTCACTGTAAGAAGAAAATGCCACCGGGAACAACAGGATATCCTGGGGAGGTGCTCAGCTCCACTTGCATTGTAAATCACGTTCTTATAAGTTGTAAGGTCATGGGAGAACACACCTTGCAACATTCAAATTTAGGTGCAAAGCCATGCTTGAAGGAAGCTGTGACATCCCCTCTCTGGGCCAGTAATCAAGGAGCCTGAATCCTCACCACTGACAATGTAAAGGGACATCCACTTGGAACAAAAATGGATACACACAGTTTTTCCAGATGCAGTTTTCTGCATCAAGCACAATTTCCCTTAAGAGCACACAGAGAACACACGAAGCCTGGGGTCTGGGTTTCTTTCTTTCTCTTCCCAAGTCCCCAGTAAGGCTCCCCACTGGCACAGCTGTAGAGTTAAGTCCTCAGCCAAGTGTCCAAGCTAAGTCCTCCACCACTTTTTGTGAAGCTAGTGCTTCATGTCCCTGGTCCAAGTAACACACACACACACACACACACACACACACACTCTCTTTGAGATTTGATTTGCATGCACACACACACCTGGGAAAGGCTGGCACAGGTTTACTAGCTAAGCCCCTTTCTGCCCAGACTATAAGGTAGTTACTGCCAGTTATACTGAGTGAAATTAATATTAATATGAGTGGTAGTTTCACTACTGCAGTAAGGCTTTCAGGAGTGGCCACAGAGTCACCAAACAGTACTCAAAGGTTAAAATCTTCTCTAAAGGACCACAATGAAAAGTTTATATACGTTTAATAACAAATAAAAGAACATGAAAATACTGAATATCTGTTTACAATAAACACCAGAGTTTCAACCACAGGAAATATTAAAATAGACAAGGAGATTCACACAGGTGCAGAAAAACAGTACTTGACTAATCTGACTATATTTTCCTGACTAAACAGATGATGTTCATCGTGTTACCCTGCTGCAGTCATCACACTTAGGTTATCCTGTCGTCAGGCGGTCCCGCAGTCGGCCGGATTTCCAAAGTCTTGGTCCGACGTCGGTTGCTGTCGCCTCATCCCTGACGTCAGTGGTACAGGGTATATATTGCAACCGACGCCATTTTCTTCAGTCTTTCTTGCCGTGCGGTGCCCAAAGCAGAAGCAGTTCACAAGTGCCGGTCGGCCGACTCCTGAGATTTTCGAATTTCAGACCGAAGTCTTCTATAAAGCTAAGTACCCCGTTGGGGAAACTTTTCTTGCCTCAGACCAATGTCAGTAAAAGTTAACAATTGTATTTCTTGTGGGAAGCAAATGCCTCATAAGGATTTTCATTCTTATTGCATACCCTGCCTAGGCCCTGACCACGACGTCACTTCTTGTCGTTTTTGTGCTAGATTTAATAAACGCACTATTAAAAGACGATTTGATTTCGCACGACACTTTTTTGGCAGAAAATTTAATTATAACATGCCGTCGGAGCTACCGACTACCGGCGTGCCCAAAAAACGCAGGGATAAAGACAGACAGCCCAGGCCTATGCCCGATTCCGAGGCCTCAGTTGATCCGGTCTCCGGTCCTTCGGTTATCAGTGAGGCTCCAATGCAACCTCTGACTACCGCACTTGAGGAACCCGAGACCGCTACGGATATTTTGACGGAATGTACTAGGCCGACGCAGCCTTTTACTTCAGGCCCTACCGACGACTTACCTCCCAAGGATGTCGGTACTTCTGAAACACCGTCGCCTTCTGAAGGCGGTTTCGGACTGACGACTCTTACAGTCAAATCGTTTTCCAAATCGAAGACTCCTTCCAAATCGAAAAAGGCTTCACTTCAGTCTCCTGTTCAAGGCCCTATGCCTAAGAAACAGATGCTCAAGATGGCTGAAGATCTGATTTCTCTTATCAGGGGTTCTCAGCCTCCTCCTGACAAAAGGCCTAGACAGGAGGAAGAATCAGCTTCCTCTGAACAACTGTCTATTTCTTCGGATTCCTCTGAAGACCAAGACTATTCCTTCTCTTCTTATGAAGATTCTGATGCTGAGGACTCTATTCCCTCAGCTTCCTCCAGAAGACTACTCTTTGGGGAAACTTTACACACTATGAGGGAACATTTTCACTGGGAAGGTCAGGATTACTCCGATTCCAAGAAAAGGCTCAGAGAGTTTCTTTTACTCCCCCAACACAGACCTCTAGCTATCCCTCCTGTTTTGGACATTGTGGATGATGTCTATTTAGAATCCAGTTTCAACCCTGACTCTCTGCCTCCTGCCCCGGCCAAGCCTGACAGATACTACAGAGTACCTGATTCCCATAAATTTCTTTACAAAAGCCCAGTAGCTGACCCAGAGACCATCTCCCAGGGTCCCAAGGGGGCTAAGGCTTCCATGTCCAAAAATCCAGTACCTTCTGAAAGGGATTCAAGAGCACTAGACAGATGGGGGGAAAAAAGTTTACACATCAGCCACTTTAGCTATGAGAGCTCTAAACTGTCAATTTCATATGCTCAAGTATCAGCAATTTCTGATCTCTCAGTTAAAACAAAAGATAACAACCCTTCCTCAACAAACTGAATTGAAAGAAGTACAGGATTCTTTGGAGGCCTCTTGCAGTAGGCATGCCTGGTTAAAGGAACAAAGTCTGCCTGAACATGTTAAAGCAAAACTACTAGATGCTCCCTTGCAGCAGGATGTTTTTTTTGGTGTTAAAGCAGAAGTTTTAAAGAAAATGGAAGATAAGGCAAAATCAATGCAGACAGTCAAAGATTTCCTACAGGTACAACCCCCTCGCTTCAGCAGAAACTGGCCAACCAAAAAATTGGTCCTTTTCAGCCACTGACAGGCCTCAGAGGGGTAAATACAGGTGCCCAAGGGGCAGAGGACAACCACAAGCTCAGTATAAATGCCAATGGGCCACTCCAACCCTGAAGGGAGGAGAAGACAGGTCTCAAACCACCAGAAGGCAAACTCAATGACTTGCACCTCAGCTGGCCAAACAAAGCTCTTTTGTCAGCCCCCCTAGGTGGAAAACTAGCACTATTTGTAGACAACTGGCACATGGTCACAAAGGACAAATGGGTCCTAGACATAATTTTACGAGGATACAGATTCCACTTTCACACCTTGCCAATAAAAAGAGGAATGCCAAACCTGCCACAAAATCAAAGGGCAGAAGCTCAAAAACAACTCATGGCCATGAGAGCCATTCAAAGGGTACACCAACTCAAGAGCAAGGCCAAGGATTTTACTCAAGACTCTTCCTAGTACCCAGGAAAGAAAATACTTGGAGACCAATTCTGGACCTTTCAATACTAAACACTTACAAGTTCCCAAATTCAAGATGCTAACACTACAGCAGCTACTTCCCATGTTGGGCAAGGAAGCATGGCTGGTAACGTTGGACCTCAAGGAGGCATACCTGCATGTCCCTATCAGACAAAGTTTCAGAAGATACCTCCGTTTCATTGCAGGTTCGACCCATTATCAATTCTCTGCACTACCCTTTGGCTTATCTACTGCGCCCAGAGTATTCACAAAATGCCTGGCACCAGTAATTGCATACTGCAGACAAAGAGGAATTCAAATATATCCATACCTGGATGACTGCCTCATCCAAGCAGAAAGAAAAGACATTCTCATACAACATCTGGCTTTTGTGAAGCATCTACTAAATTGTCTGGGGTACACAGTAAACGAAAAGAAGTCAAAACTAGTACCCTCACAAAAATGACATTCCTGGGTGCCAGCTTGGACACAATGGCCCAGAAGGCTTATCTTACACCAGACAAGCAATTACAACTGACTCAATATTTCAAGACAATGGCAACAAAGACCCAATTAACTGCAAGAAAAATTGTGCAGGCTTTGGGCTTCATGGCATCTTGCATTCTGATAATACCATTTGCAAAACTGCATATGAGGAAATTACAATGGTACTTGAAAAGCGTATGGTCTCAATACAGCCACAACTTGGATACAGTGATATCTCTCATTCCCTGCCTTCAACAGGAATTTCTATGGTGGGCACAGGCATGTCACCTCAACAAGGGTCAGCCTTTCACCTTGCCCCCACCCAGACAAACTATCACAACAGATGTGTCAGACTGTGCCTGGGGGGCTCACATGGCAGGGCAATGCATTCAAGGCCTTATGGACTGCAGAACAAAGAAAACTGCACATAAGCCAAAAAGAGATGCTAGCTGTACAGAAGGCTCTGACAGCCTTCAAGGATCTACTACAGCCTGGACAACTAGCAATAAAGACGGACAACACCACAGTAATGTGGTACATAAACAAGGGGGCACACATTCCTACCCTCTTTGCAGGCAAGCAATGATCTTATGGAACACAGCTCTGACCTACCAAGTCCAGTTACAAGCTCACTTCCTGCCAGGACAGAAAAACACATTGGCAGATGACCTAAGCAGAAACATAAAGGATCCCCACGAGTGGAAGCTAGACCCACAAATATTTGCAATGATAACCCAAAGTTGGGGCCAACCAAATATAGACCTGTTTGCCAGTCCTCAAAACTACCAGCTGACAAAATTTTGTACAAGAACATTCCAAAATCAAGCTTGGAAAGTGGATGCTCTCTCCTTCAGTTGGAAAAACCTGACAACATATGCCTTTCCTCCATTACCTCTTCTCACAAAGGTACTTTTGAAGGTCAAAAAGGAGAAACCTTGAATGATTCTCATAGCCCCAGACTGGCCACGCCAGCAGTGGTACCCGCTATTGAAGAATATGACTCACAGCCCACCATGGATATTGCTTCAAATACCTCATTTGCTCACACAGCAAGACAAGCAGATTCTACACAGCCAGATCAAAACCTTAAACCTGGCTGCATGGCAAATCAATTAAGCAGCCAACCAGCCCCTTTATCACAAGCAGTACTGGATGTTATTCTAGAAGCCAGGAGGCCAAGCACCAGGAAGGCTTACTGGGACAAATGGAAAAGGTTTTCGGCTTGGAACCAAGCTAAAGGCCAAGACACAACTCAGCCTCATATGCCTCACATTCTGCAGTATTTAGCTGAGATGGTTACATAAAGGACTTTCCTTCTCCTCAATTAAAATCCATGCTTCAGCTATTTCAGCTCACTACGACACGAATTCACCTTTATTTTCAAACCCACTCCTAAGGCAGTTCCTCAGAGGGGCAAAAAACATTAGACCACCTAGAAGAGCTCCTATACCAACATGGGACCTCAACTTTGTTCTGGAAAAACTAACATTGCCTCCCTTTGAACCAGCTTTTTCTGCAGACCTTCAGTTCCTATCTTGGAAGACTGCCCTGCTCCTGGCAATAACTTCTGCTAGGAGATTTTCAGAATTACAGGCACTTATGGCAGTGGAACCTTTCCTCATTTTTCATCAAGACAGAGTTTCTCTACAAACTAATCCTTCCTTCATGCCTAAGGTGGTTTCCAGTGTAGCTTTAAATCAAACCATCCATCTACCCACTTTCTTTCCCAATCCACAGAACAAAGGTGAGAGACTCCTACATTCCTTGGACATTCACTGGTAGCTTCGATATTACTTGGATAAAACTAAGGCTGTTAGAAAAACTGACCAGCTCTTTGTTTCCTATGCTACAGCTTCTCAAGGGAGGGCCATTTCCAAGCAAACCATTTCTAAATGGATAGGCCATTGCATACGATTCTGCTATACCCATCATGGGAAACCAGTTCCTCCTACCATTAGAACCCACTCTACCAGAGCAACAGCTACTTCTACTGCCTCTCTCAGGGGGGTTCCTACCAAGGAAATTTTAGAAGCTGCAACTTGGAGTTCTGTACACACCTTCACCAAACACTATCACTTACCCAGTCCAGGGCTGGCTTCGCCACTGCAGTTCTGCAGGGCCTCATTGCCTCCTCTAATCCTCTATAATGCCTCCACCCTACCTTAGCTTTGGGACTCAACCCAAGTGTGATGACTGCAGCAGGGTAACACGATGAACATAGTACAGTTTTGTACCTACCATAAATGTAGATGTTCGAGTGTTCACCCTGCTGCAGTCCAGGTTACCCTCCCTCCAACCCCTCTGATCTACTGGCTAAATCTTTGCTATGCCTTACTGATGTATTTGCTTATAGCTGAAGGGTTTTTGTGTCTGTACAGTGTTCTCACTTTTTGGTACTAATTTGGATCACCTTTTTGGGGGCACCTGACATCTGGGGCAAGAAAAACTGAAGAAAATGGTGTCTGTTGCAATATATGTACCCCTGGCGCACTGACGTCAGGGATGAGGCGACAGCAACCGACGTCGGACCAAGACTTTGGAAATCCGGCCGACTGCGGGACTGCCTGACGACAGGATAACCCAAGTGTGATGACTGCAGCAGGGTAAACACTCGCACATCTACATTTATGGTAGGTACAAAACTGTACGTACTTCATGTTTAACTGTCGCAGTCATTACATTTGGGTTATCTGCTTGCAGGTAGCCCTCAGTCGGCCTGATTAACAAAGTCTTGGGTCCTGCGTTGGTTGCTGTCCCTTCTTCCATGACGTCAGGTCATCAGGGGTGTAAAACATGCAGCCGACGCCATTACATCAGTCTTTCTTGCCGTGCCGTGCCTGAAGCAGAAGCAGTTGGCAAATGCCAGTCGGCCGACTCCTGAAATTTTCGTTTTCGAGTTTCAGAACCGAAGTCTTAAACTAAAGCTAAGTACCCCATTGGGGAAACTTTTTCTTGCTCCTTACCGATGTCAGTAAAAGTTAATAATTGCATTACTTGTGGAAAGCAAATACCTCATAAAGATTTTCATTCGTACTGTATTCCTTGCCTAGGCCCCGACTATGACGTACCTTGCTGTCGGTTTTGTGCTTTATTTAATCAGTGCACTGTCCATCGTCAGTATATTTTCGCCTCTAAATATTTCGCTTCTCTGCTAAATTATCCAGAAATGTCGTCTATTAGCCATCCGACTACCGGGATTCCGAAAAAACGCAATGATAGACAGGCCGCCGAGGTCCAGAACTGCCGATGACTCTTCTCCTAAGCCAGTCGCCAGTTCGCCGGTACTCATTGAGGCTCTTTCGTAGCCCCTGATGCCCACTACTTCTGATTCGCAAGCCTCTACTGAGACCCATTTGGAGTCCGGTATGCCACGAGATGCTTCAACTATGGAACCCGCGGATGTCTCTACCTTGGATGGGTCCGGAGCCGCTGTGCAGGCACTGACTTCTTAGGGTATATTCAGGCCTACGGACTTGCATATTAAACCAACGCCTCCTTTACTTAGGCCTAAATCTCGATCCATGCCTAAAAAAACGATGCCCAGGCCACATGCTCAGGCCTCTATGCCTATAAAACAAATAAGGATGGCTGAAGATCTAATAACTCTAATCAGGGGTATCCCCCCCCCTTCTAAGAGGCCTAGGACTGAAGTTGATTAGGAATCTTCTGATCATTATTCTGTTTCTGATTCTTCTGATGATCTGGATTTGCCCTTATCTACTTATGAAGATTCTGATACAGAGGACTCTATTCCCTCTGCTTTCCCTCCTGAGGATTTTTTCTTTTGGGGAAATCTTACATATTCTAAGGGAGCATTTCCACTGGGAAAGCCAGGGTTTTTCTCATTCAAAAAAGAGGCTTGGGGATTTCCTTCTCCTACCTCAGCATAGGCCTTTAGCTATTCCTCCTGTACTAGACATTGTTGATGCTTTTTCGGAATCTAGTTTGGCCCCTGATACCCTGCCTCCTGCTCCCAGAAAACCTGACCGATACTACAGGGTCCCCGAGTCCCACAAGTTCCTTTTTAAAAATCCTATTGCAGATCCAGAGACTATTTCACAGGGACCCAAGGGCATTAAGGCTTCTACTGCTAAAAATCCTACCTCTTCTGATAGACACTCCAGGGTGCTGGATAGATAGGGTAAGAAGGTTTACACTTCTTCAACCTTGGCCATTAGGGGTTTAAACTGCCAGTTTCATATGTTAAAGTATCAGCAACATGTTATTGGACTGCTTAAACAGAAAATGATGCTGTTTTCTGACTGTGTGGAAAATAAAGAATTACAGGATTTAATGCATTCTGCTGAACAAGTTGGAAAACATACTTTGCACTGTGGTTTTGATTCATTAGAGGCCTCTTGCAAGGCTGCTGTTACTGGCTAAATCTTTGCTATGCCTTACTGATGTATTTGCTTATAGCTGAAGGGTTTTTGTGTCTGTACAGTGTTCTCACTTTTTGGTACTAATTTGGATCACCTTTTTGGGGGCACCTGACATCTGGGGCAAGAAAAACTGAAGAAAATGGTGTCGGTTGCAATATATGTACCCAGAAGGCATGCTTGGCTTAAGGAGCAGTCTTTGCCTGATCATGTTAAAACTAAATTGTTGGATGCTCCTTTAAATCAGGACCGCCTGTTTGGCAACAAGGCTGAGGAAGTTCTTAAAAAGATGCAAGATCAAGCTAAATCTAGGCAAACTGTGAAAGATTTTTTACAAGTTCAGCCTCCTAGATATAGTAGGCACTGGCCCTCTAAGAATTGGTCCTTTCCAGCCCCTTCCAGATTTTTCAAGCCAAACCCAGACACCGCAAAATCCCCAGGTTTCAGTCCCAGGAGATGCACAGAACTAAGCAGTGGAGGGCTTCCACTTCCAAATCTGGGAATAATAAGATTCTCTTGTATGGTAAACTGTCTGAATGACTTCCTTTTAAAACTTCCAAGCACTTGTCAACTGACTGCCCCTTTGGGGGGAAAGATTGCTCTTCATGCAAAGAATTGGGAACTCATTACCCAGGACAAATGGGTTTTAAATATAGTGTCCCAGGGATACGGATTTCACTTCCACACATTGGCGGGTGGCTGGACCTAACCCCAAATCAGTGAGGCCCCAAAACAAGTACTTTCTCTCTTAAGCATGGGGACTATTCAGCTGGTACCAGAAGAGGAAAAGGGGACAAGGTTTCTACTCGAGACTTTTCCTGGTACCCAGAAAAGACCATTCATGGTGTCCTATCCTGGACCTGTCTACTCTAAACACCTTTTTGGAGATTCCATAATTCAAGATGCTGACCCTTCACCAATTACTTCCTATGCTAGGCAAAGGTTGGCAACAATAGATTTAAAAGAATCATACCTGCACATCCCAATCAGGGAATCGTACAGAAGATACCTACGCTTCAACGCAGGCTACACGCACTGTCAGTTCTCTGCACTGCCCTTTGAATTATCTACTGTGCCCAGGGTATTCACAAAGTGCCTAGCTCCAGTTATTACATTTTGCAGGCAAAGAAATATTCAGATATACCCATACCTGGACGATTGTCTAATTCAGGCAGAAAGCCAGGACATACTTTTGAATCATCTGGCTTTTGTACAAAGGGTTCTAACTTGTCTGAGGTACACCATAAACGAAAAGAAATCACACCTGGTACTCTGTCAAATTATATTCCTGGGAGCAAGCTTGAATACAACTTCTTAGATGGCTTACCTCACACCAGAGAAACAAATTTGTTTGACAACCTACTTCAAACAAGTGGCCACAAAAACCCTGCTATCTGCAAAACAAATAATGCAAGCCTTGGGGTTCATGGCCTCCTGCATTCTTCTAATTCCATATGCAAGACTGCATCTGAGGAAACTACAGTGGTATCTAAAAAGCCCATGGTGTCAACATTCTCAAGACTTAGAAACAATGATTCCTATCATACTTTGCTTACGTCTAGAGTTCCTTTGGTGGGCAGAGGCCTGCCACCAGAACAAGGGACTACCTTTCACACCACCCCCTGCCGCCCAAACCCTAACAGACTATGCATGGGGGGCTCACCTGGCAGGGAAGTGCTTTCAGGGCAAATGGAACCCAAGTCAAATGCACCTGCATATCAATCAAAAAGAAATGTTAGCTGTACAGAATGCTCTGACGGCCTTCAAGCACCACATTCTTCCAGGACATCTAATGGTAAAGATGGGCAACACCACTGTTATGTGGTACATAAACAAGCAGGGGGGGGTACACATTCTTACCACCTCTGCAGACTAGCCATGGCATTGTGGAACACAGCCCTGAGCTACCAAGTGCACCTACAAGCTCAATTCCTGCCAGGAAAATTTAATACACTGGCAGACGGACTAAGCAGAAAACTCATGGACCCACACGAGTGGAAACTGGAGCCAAGGATTTTCAACATGTTGACAAGCAAATGGGGGAGCCCAGATATAGTACTGTTTGCCTCTCCACAAAACTACCAATTGGACAAATTTTGCACAAGGACTCCCCACAAACAAGCCTGGAAAGTGGATGCTATGTCCTTCAGCTGGAAAAAAAACTATCAGCCCCCCCACTCTGCCTCCGCTCTCCAAAGTACTACTAAACATCAAACAGGACAAACCAAGGATGATTTTGATTTCTCCAGACTGGCTGCACCAACACTGGTACCCCCTCCTGCACAGTGTGTCACGGTCATCTCCATGGCACCTGCCTCAGACTCCTTCCCTGCTGTCTCAGCAAGAGAACCAGATTGTGCACCCTCTGCTTGTAACACTGAGCCTTGCAGCCTGGCTGATTACTTGATCTCTCCTTTACCATCCCTCAGCAAACCTGTGATGTATATCATTTTAGAGGCAAGGAGGCCTAGTACTAGAAAATCTTATGCTGAAAAATGGAAAAGATTCTGTGCCTGGAACCAATCTCAAGGGATGAGCACAGCAGCGCCCAATTTACCTCCGCTTTCTCAATACTTAACTGAGATGCTTCACAAGGGCCTGTCTTTTTCCAACATTAAAATCCATGCCTCAGCCATTTCAGCCCATTATAACACAGAACCTCCCCTCTTCTCTCATCCACTGCTCAAGCAGTTCCTGAGACTGGCTAAAAATTTGAGACCACCCAGGAGAACTCCAACCCCAGTCTGGGACCTTTAACTTTGTCTTGGAGAAACTCACTCTACCTCCTTTCAAGCCAGCTGCTTCTGCAGACTTAAAATTTCTTTCTTGGAAAACAGCTTTCCATTTAGCATTCACTTCAGCTAGAAGGGTATTTGAATTACAGGCCCTTATGGCAGTGGAACCTTTCATCATCTTTCAGGCGGACAGGGTGTCCCTCAGAACCAATCCATCCTTCATGCCCAAGGTGTGGTATCCAATGTGGCTCTTAATCAGTCCATTCATTTGCCAACCTTCTTTCCCAATCCACAGAATAAAGGGGAACAGATACTGCATTCTTTAGATGTGCACAGACAACTTAGATTCTACTTGGACAGGACTAAACCTCAAAGGAAGTCTGACCAACTGCTGGTGGCATTTGTTGCAGGGGCGGAGGGGAAGGCTATTTCAAAGCAAACCATTTCTAAATGGATAAGCCATTGCATTCACTTCTGTTATAAGCACCATGGAAAACCTATCCCCCAGGGGATTAGACCTCACTCCACCAGGGCTGCATCTACCTCTACAGCCTTTCTCAGAGGCGTCCCTACCAGGGACATCCTAGAACCTGCTACCTGGAGTTCTGTACATACTTTTACCAAGCATTATCATTTGCCAATTTTCTCTAAATCCAGAGCTGGCTTTGCCACTGCAGTCTTACAGGGCCTTATAGCTGTCCCTAATGCTATCCAAATTCCTCCTCCCAACCATAGCTTTGGGAATCTACCCAAATGTAATGACTGCAACAGTGAAACACGAAGAACATAGTACCGTTGTGTACACTTACCATAAATGTAGATGTTCGAGTGTATTCACTGTTGCAGTCCTGGTTACCCTCCCTCCAGCCCCTTAACTTCTTTTTACTATACCTCCACTTTCCTTTACTACGCTTTAAAAGCCTTTTTGGTGTATTTGCTTTTTTGTTGGCAGTATATCTTTGTACTTCTATATTTAATTACTTCCCATTGGGAGGGCACCTGACTTCTGGGGCAAGAAAAAACTGATATGGCTTCGGCTGCATGTTTTATACCACTGACGTCATGGAAGAAGGGACAGCAACCGACTCAGGACCCCAAGACTTTAATCAGGCCGACTGAGGGTTATCTGCTTGAGGGCTACCTGCAAGCAGATAACCCAAATGTAATGACTGCAACAGTGAATACACTCTAACATCTACATTTATGGTAAGTGTACACAACTGTAATTTACTATTCCCTGCTCACTTACTGGGGCAAGGCACGGTGAAGTGAGCAAGTGATCCTTCTGTGTCAGATTTCCAAAACGGAGTGCCATGAGAGTTCAGTCTCAATTAATATTAAACATTTTGTTTTAGTGAGGAATTCCAGAATGTCATCACATATATCTGGTCATCCGACTCCTGGTTCCCTTGCAACCCCTCATTGCTAGAAACTGCCAGGATTTAGCTCCTATGTGTCAGTAACACGCACACACACACCCTTGCTAAGATCTGTTGCAACTCCTGGAAGTCATAAAACCATAAAATACTTCCACTCTTCCTACAGGAGCTAATAAACCATGCTTCTTATAGACATTGCATCTCTGGCTTCGTTCAAAACTGAGAGATAACATCTTTATGCCCTAGGCCCAGTAATTTTATTTCTTAGTATTTTCCAAAGTTAGCTGGTGCTGAGGTTAACCTCTTCTCTCCCAGTATTCTCTTTTGACATATATATTTAATTCAGTTACAGTACAGTCAGGACCCACTGTTGGAACATTTTTAACACAAGTGGCTTTACAAATACAATTTTCAACACAAGCATCTGTACAAGTCAGTTTGATATATATGAATGATATATAATTCTGTACAAACTTCCAGCTAGCTGTACTGGCATATGTTGCACATCCACTGTCGTACTTCTGGCATACGTGGCAATATCTCACATCATCACAGAAGCATTTGTTTTTCTTTTTAATATATACCTGAAGTAAAATCTGGGGCATTCTGCAAAATGAGGGACATATTTGAAGCAGTGGAGCTGTGAGTTATTGCTGCTGTTTTTAAATAAGATTGGCAGTGATCAACCAGACAGTTTTTGGTAATATTTTTGGCTCTATGTGGACAGTTGAGATTAGAGGAGTGGCCTGGTGGTGGGCTAAGTGTTTTTACAGTATTGCTGGTAATGATCACTCAAATATTTCTGACTTTGTGATCTGTGTGGACTGTTGAGATGAGTGTCCTTTCTTACAGGGATGCTGGCAGTGATCAACGCGATATGTTGGGTAATATTTTCATGGCTTTGTGATTTATGTGGAGCAACTTGGATTGACGTGCATTCATGTGTCCTACCTTGTTTGTGTAGATTGTGAAGCTGAAATATTATAGCCATCAGACGTAGTTCTTAATAAGTCGAGGACAAATCTCAGCAGAACTAGAAACACATTCAGAAATAACCAGGGACACTTTTTTAAAACATTACTATTAACACTGCGACAAAATAATAAACTGTGAATTAATATGTATTTTTGAGGTAAAAGATGTATTTAACTGTAATTATCATTATTTTTTAAGTGTAATTCACCACCTTTTTTACGAAAATCACCATTTTTAGGAGGGATTAAGAGGGCAAGAGTTACATTTTAGTTAAAATTGGGGAGATTTGAAAGATGCTGTCTGCCGGGTGGGGTCGGGTTGGCTGGATGAAATTAAATGATCCTCTTGTCATTTCCTTCAGTTTAAACAGTCACTTTCTGGCTTAGCAGGGTTACTGTGAATTTGTGAGAAATATGAACTACTTAACTGGACACATGATATGCATAGACAGACAAGGCGTAATTGCTGTGGCTGTCTTTGATGGTAGCTAGCTGCCTGCTGCTGTTTGCTTATTGTTTTGGTTTTGCAGGACTAATGATTATGCGAAGCAATGTGTAATATTTTAATGTGTGGCAACTATTCATTTGGAGCAAAGGTGAAATACATGGTCATCCTCTTTTATCACAATCTTGCATCTGAATCGTGCATAGAAGCGAATGTAACTGCTTGGTGGGGGTTGAATGTATGAAAATACCTGATCCTGTTGTCATGTGCTCAGTTTAACACTCATCCCTCAAGAAATAAGGGATAAATGCATCAGAGACTACCCAGACCTTCAGAACTTCTGAGGACTGGAGGCCTCCACACACCAAGGTTAAACAAGTGGATTTTGACACGGGCTTATAATTGCCTCTGGCATTAACCCCACATAGTCTAAAAACCAGCCTTGCTCATCGGTGTACACAGAAGGTCTCTGTAGTTGTGTGTGTCTGTGTGGGGGGGCTGGGATGATGTAATTTCCTCTCAAACCTCAGAGGTCATTGTACTGTGTGTTGGGCTGGGGACAATGGTGTCATTATTTCTTTAACTTTCCTCACAAACTTCATAGAGGTGTACCGAGAGTCACTATAGCTTGTATTGGAGCACTGTAATATTTCTAAGAGAAACAAGTTGTAAACATTACTGTAATTATATTTTTTGTTTTGTTTTATCTTCCTTAGAGTCAAACATCTAGTGAATATATAGCTGTCAGTCTTTTGGGGGAGTGTGAATAAGCATGCGGTTTATATATGTCTGACAGTAAATATGCTGTGTTTGTCTCTTCAGTTTTGTCCCAGTATGACATCAGAAGGGTACACAGAATGTGGCTGCCTTTTGTGGGTAGGGGATGAGAAGGAATGCTCTATATAAATATGAATTAGCAGCTTGAAGTATGACTATGAACATTAAGGCTGTAAGTTTAATCCCATTTTAACACCAGAGAGGGAAACCACAGTGACTACCTGTTTTGAGGTGGGGGATTGGAGGTAGGTACTGTTACCAGATATATGCATCCTCACAAGCATTTGCTTTATTGTAATGTGATGATTGGTCAGCTTTGAGCATTAAAAATTGGACACAACTTATTGCTTGCTTTAAACAAAAAGTATGACAATTTCTTTTCCTTAAGTATAATTTTTGTTCAAGCCATCATTGGATCAAAAAGCTGGGGAAGAAAATTCTAAAATGCACATCAGAGCATCTATAACCCTACGGCGTCTGGGTGTCCCCTGCTTACTTCAGTTATTACAGGTTAGTCTTGGTCAGTTTGGATGTACTGAAAGGATGCAGGAAAAAGCAGAGTTGAAGAGTAAGACTGAATTTTTCTGTGATCATGTTTTTCTTCATGCAATCATTGGATGAAAAGGCCGTTTAAAAAAACTCAACAGATGTAGCATCTAGAAGCCACATGACTTAATACTGTTATTCTCACTTCAGTTATTACAGTGCAGGCTTGATTAGATCGGATGGGCTGAAAGGATGCTGGTAAGAACAAAGTTGAAGACCAGGCTCATTCTTTGAATATGATGTTCATCGTGTTTCACTGTTGCAGTCATTACACTTGGGTTATCCTGCTGGCAGGCGACCCGCAGTCGGCCTGAGTTCCAAAGTGTTGGTCCGGCATCGGTTGCTGTCGCCTCTTCCCTGACGTCAGTGTGCCAGGGGTATAAAAGTTGCAACCGACGCCATTTTCTTAAGTCTTTCTTGCCGCGCAGTGCCCGAAGCAAAAGCAGTTCGCAAGTGCCGGTCGACCGACCGACTCCTGAGATTTTCAAAATTGAGTTTCAGAACCGAAGTCTTCAATAAAGCTAAGTACCCTGTTGCTCCAGACCAATGTCAGTAAAAGTTAATAATTGTATTTCTTGTGGGAAGCAAATGCCTCATAAGGACACTCACTTTTACTGCATTCCTTGCCTAGGCCCTGACCACGACGTTACTAGTTGTCGGTTTTGTGCTAGATTCAATAAACGCACTATTAAACGTCGGTTTGATTTTGCTTTACATTATTTTGGACGAAGATTTAATTATATAATGCCGTCGGCACAACCGACGACCGGAATGTATAAAAAATGCAAAGACAAAGAAAAAGACAGGCATCTGAGGTACAAAACCGATGACTAAGTCTCTTCTAGGCCAGTCGCCGGTTCTCAGTGAGGTGCTTTCGCAGCCTCTGACACTCGCTACCTCAGAACCACAGACCCTAACCGACAGCCACGTGGAGACAAGGCCTGTGGAAACTCAAGGTATTGGGCCTACGGAAACTATACCCTCAGATTGGTCCGGAGCCGCTGAGCAGGCACCGGCTTCTGAGGGTGTTTTCAGACCTTCACAGCTTACAATTAAGGCTACTACAGCAGCAAAGGCAAAGTCAAAAACACCATTAAAGACAAGGAAACAAGTGCAGCATTCTCCAGAACAGTCATCCATGCCAAAGAAACAGATGCTTAAAATGGCCGAAGACCTTATTACTTTAATCAGGGGTTCCCATCCCCCTCCTGACAAAAGGCCTAGGCAAGACACTGATTCAGATTCCTCTGATCAGGGCTATTCTCTCCCTCCCTATGAGGACTCTGATGTTGAAGAGTCCATTCCTTCAGCCTCACCGCCTGAGGATTATTCTTTTGAGGAACCCTGCACACCATGAGGGAGCATTTCCATTGGGAGAGCCAGGATTACTCAGAATCCAAGAAAAGGCTCAGAGATTTCCTTTTATTGCCTCAGCACAGGCCCCTGGCTATCCCCCCTGTGCTTGATATTGTAGATGATGTTTTTTCTGAATTCAGTCTGTCTCCAGATTCTTTACCCCCTGCTCCAGTAAAACCAGACAGATACTACCGGGTCCCTGACTCTCATAAATTTCTTTACAAAAACCCCGCTGCAGACCCAGAAACTATTTCTCAGAGTCCTAAAGGAGTTAAGGCTTCCACTGCCAAAAATCCTGTCCCCTCAGATAGGGATTCCAGAGCTCTGGACAGATGGGGGAAAAAGTTTACACTTCTGCTACTTTAGCTGTTAGAGCTTTAAACTGTCAGTTTCACATGCTTAAATACTAACAGTATCTCATGTCATTGTTAAAGCAGAAAATGGTTACAAATATAGAAAGTCCTGACTATAAAGAAATGCAGGATTTATTGCATGCAGTTGAACAAGTGGGAAAGCATACTCTGCAATTGGTTTTGATTCATTAGAGGCTTCTTGTAGAGCCGCAGTTACAGGCTCAGTAATTCGAAGGCAAGGTTGGTTGAAAGAACAAAGTTTACCTGTCCATGTTAAAGTAAAATTATTGGATGCTCCACTACAGCACGATACTTTGTTTGGTGTTAAGGCAGAAGAGGTGTTAAAGAAAATGGAGGATAAAGCAAAGTCAATGCAAATGGTGAAAGATTTCTTACAGGTTCAACCACCTAGATTTAGTAGAAACTGGCCTTCAAAAAAATTGGTCCTTTCCAGTGTCAGACAGGCCACAAAGAGGCAGTACAGACGCCCAAGAGGCAGATCTCAGCCCCAAGGCTCCTACAGACCTAAACAATGGGGTGCTTCAGCCCCCAAAGGAGAAGACAAATCACAACCTTATAGGAAACGGTCACAATGACTTCCCTCTGCAAAGGCCAAGCTCTTACCAGTTGTCAGCACCCCTAGGGGGAAAGCTAGCATTTTTCTCAAAAAATTGTCACATGATCACCCAAGACCAATGGGTGCTAAATATAGTTTCTCAGGGATACAGGTTCCACTTCCACATGCTTCCAAAACCAAAAGGTATGCCACACCTGCCACAAAACCAATGGGCAGAGGCACAAAAACAGATTGCTGCTCTTATGGATATGGGAGCTATTCAAAAAGTTCCACAAGAAGACCAGGGACAAGGATTTTACTCAAGACTTTACTTAGTACCCAGAAAAGATGAAGCCTGGAGACCAGTACTGGACCTGTCAATCCTGAATACTTTCCTGAATGTTCCAAAATTCAGAATGTTAACACTTCAACAACTTCTGCCCATGCTGGGCAAGGAGGATTGGCTAGTTACTTTGGATCTCAAGGAGGTATGCCTGCACGTGCCAATCAGACAATCGTGCAGAAGATACCTCCGATTTATAGCAGGCTCAAGGCATTACCAATTCTCTGCACTGCCCTTTGGCTTACCTACTGCGCCCAGGGTCTTCACAAAATGCCTGGCACCAGTAATTGCATTTTCCAGACAAAAAGGAATTCAAATATATCCCTACTTGGACGACTTGCCTTATTCAAGCAGAGAGCAAGGACATTCTTCTAAAGCACCTGGTGTATGTAAAAAAATTGCTAATTTGCCTAGGGTACACAGTAAACGAAAAGAAATCAAAACTAGTGCCCTCTCAAGAGATAATATTCCTGGGTGCAAGCTTAAATACAACTGCCCAGATGGCTTATCTCATGCCAGACAAAGGCAACTGACTCATTACTTTCAAATGATGGCAACAAAGACCCAGCTTCCTGCAAGAAAAATTCTGCAGGCCCTGGGTTTCATGGCATCCTGCATTCTACTAATTCCATATGCAAAACTGCATATGAGGAAACTACAGTGGTATCTAAAAAGTGTTTGGACTCAGCATTGTCACAGCCTAGAGACAATCATAACCTTGATTCCCTGTCTACAACAGGAGTTTCGATGGTGGTCCCAGGCCTGTCACCACAACAAGGGACAGCCTTTCACCTTACCTACAGCCAGGCAGACAGTAACAATGGATGCATCGGATTACGCCTGGGGAGCACATATGGCAGGAAAATGTATTCAGGGCACGTGGCCCAAGGAGCAAATGCATCTTCACATCAATCAAAAGGAGATGCTAGCTGTACAGAATGCCCTGACAGCCTTCAAGGACCTAATACATCCAGGACAACTACTAATAAAGATGGACAATACCACAGTTATGTGGTACATAAACAAGCAAGGGGGCACACATTCCTACCCCCTATGCAGACAAGCCATGACTTTGTGGAACACAGCACTGACCTACCAGGTACATCTGCAAGCACAATTCCTGCCAGGAACAAAAAATACACTGGCAGACGAACTAAGCAGAAATCTCATGGATCCTCATGAATGGAAGCTAAATCCACAAGTGTTCAACATGATAACAAGGAAATGGGGATGCCCAGACATAGATCTTTTTGCCTCCCCTCACAATTGCCAAATACAGAAATTTTGCACAAGGACTTATCATTCTCAACCATGGAAAGTGGATGCTCTATCATTCAGCTGGAAAAACCTGACAGTCTCTATGCTCCCCCGATGCCTCTTCTCACCAAGGTACTTCTAAAAGTCAGACAAGAGGCCAAAAATGATACTGATTGCACCAGACTGGCCACGCCAACACTGGTACCCAATCCTAAAAACTTTGTCCCAAGGTCCACCTTGGCCTCTACCTCAAATCCCTCATCTTCTGACACAGCAAAACAATCAGATTCTGCACAGTCAACTCAGAACCTTAAACCTGGCAGCATGGCAGATAATGTAGCCACTCAGACTACCTGTCTCTCTAAAGCTGTTATGGATGTAATTTTGGAAGCCAGGAGGCCCAGCATTAGGAAATCTTATGCAGAAAAATGGAAAAGATTCTGTGCTTGGAACCAGGTACAAGGGCTCGACCCACTGGTCCCTAATATACCTCAGATTTTGCAATACCTGACTCAGATGTTGGACAAAGGCCTATCTTTTTCATCTATTAAAATCCATGCCTGTGCCATTTCAGCTCATTACAGTACGGATCCTCCTATTTTTTCACATCCTCTACTACGACAGTACCTCAGAGGGGCAAAAAATATAAGACCCCCTAGAAGAGCACCAGTACCTACTTGGGAGCTCAATTTTGATTTAGAAAAACTAAC
Organism: Protopterus annectens; assembly: GCF_019279795.1. Taxonomy (NCBI): domain Eukaryota; kingdom Metazoa; phylum Chordata; order Ceratodontiformes; family Protopteridae; genus Protopterus; species Protopterus annectens. The sequence goes on along the minus strand of NC_056751.1, from coordinate 622,150,679 downwards.
ACTGCCTCCATTTGAACCAGCCAGCACAGCTGATCTAAAATTCTTGTCATGGAAAACTGCTCTGCTCCTAGCAATAACTTCAGCAAGAAGAGTCTCAGAGTTACAGGCATTGATGGCCGTGGAACCTTTCCTCATTTTTCATCAGGACAGGGTTTCTCTTAGGACAAACCCAACATTCATGCCAACAGTGGTCTCCAATGTGGCCTTAAACCAAACCATTCATTTACCTACTTTCTACCCAAATCCCCAGAATAAAGGGGAAAGACTTCTGCACGCTTTGGATATACACAGGCAGCTACGATTTTACTTGGACAAAACAAAAGCTTTCAAGAAAAACTGAGCAACTGTTTGCAGCTTATGCTGCAGGATCACAAGGAAAGCCTATTACAAAGCAGACAATCTCCAAATGGATAGGACACTGCATCCGCTTCTGTTATGCACAACATGGCAAATCGGTGCCTAAGGACATTAGGCCTCATTCTACCAGAGCAGCAGCCACTTCAGCAGCTTTCCTTAGAGAGGTACCAACCAAAGACATATTAGAAGCTGCAACCTGGAACTCAGTGCACACTTTTACCAAGCACCACCACCTACCTCTCTACTCCAGATCCAGAGCAGGCTTTGCCACTGCAGTTCTGCAGGGCTTGTTAGCCTCGCCAAATCCAGTCTAGACCCAGCCACCCAACCTCAGCTTTGGGATTTTACCCAAGTATAATGACTGCAACAGTGAAACACGATGAACATAGTACAGTTGTGTACCTACCATAAATGTAGATGTTCGAGTGTATTCACTGTTGCAGTCCAGGTTACCCACCCACCATCCCCCTCTTTGCTGGGACTATTCTGTACTTCTCAACTCTATGCAACCTATGTGGTGTATTTGCTTGTAGACGAAGTAAATGTTTATAGTAATATATGCATGGTTGTTTGGCATATTTTTATCTTTTCAGCCTTCCTGTCTTGGGGCACCTGACATCTGGGGCAAGAAAAACTGAAGAAAATGGCGTCGGTTGCAACTTTTATACCCCTGGCACACTGACGTCAGGGAAGAGGCGATAGCAACCAACGCCGGACCAAGACTTTGGAACTCGGGCCGACTGCGGGTCGCCTGCCAGCAGGATAACCCAAGTGTAATGACTGCAACAGTGAATACACTCTAACATCTACATTTATGGTAGGTACACAACTGTACTTTTTTTGATCAGGCAGTCATTAGATGAAAAAGGTTGCTTAAAAACAACAAAATGCATCTCAGGGTATCTAGAAACAACCCCTTGACTTCAAAGTGTCAGTTTGCATTAGACCAGCCCTGCATACTGCTAAAATCTGACTGCTGATTGGCCTGCCCCTTGGAGGGAAATCGGCAGTTGGAGTGTAGACAATGTCAGCATTTTCTTGCTTTCTCGGAAGGAGGCGGCTCTGAAGCAGTCTGCTTCATGCTTCATTTCTGGCAGGTAAGTCCCCATAGGGAAACCCTTCCACACAGAAATTATTGCCTTTTTAAGAAAAAAACCTACATCTATAGATAAGCTGCCAGCTAAAATGTTGGCACTCTAAATGCTGTGAGCTGAAAAGCTGGAAAAAGACCAAAAACACAGGAGAAGAACGAAGCTCAAAAATTGCTCTTTGCCTTCAAACTTTTTTTTTTGGGGGGTCCAGGTCCCTCACTCCTCCCAGACCTGTATATACAAACTTCAAGATCATGATAACTTGGAGAAAAGGGAATATTCCAAGAAATGGCATTTCAGACTTTGTGTACAAGTCTGTTCTTTCGGCCATTCAGTCTGCATATTTCTGGAATCACTGTAGCGGGTCCAAACATATCCGATAGTTACACTATATATACCTGTTTGCATATGTACATAAATATTCAGATGCACATGCCAAATGCTTGTACTGTTTGGGAGGTGCCCACCTGGATAAACATTGTGGCATCTTTGAAAGCTTTTGGAGATGGAGCCTTTGTGGAGGGGAGGAACACATTGGTAATTAAGGGACTCCTCCTTGCTTCTGTGGGAGAAGTTCCTCCTGCTTGGTCCTCTTAATCTTCAACTGTTTCTCCGTTTGCTGAGAAATCATCTTCCATGTTTGAAAAAAGTCATCAGAAGGCCAAGAAAAAACTAAGGAACCAAAAACGTGGTCCCCAGTTTGCTCCCCTTAAACTACTGCTTCACCAAATATTTCAAAACCTTATTCTCATTGGATCCAGTACCCCTGCATTACTGGAGCGACACTTTTCTCCTGAGCCTATACTGCCCAGGCTGATAGCCCCATCCTTCAGGAGAGGCCTGTAGACCTCCTTCCACTGCTTCCTCCCTCAATTTTGTTCAGTCCTTCAGAAGTCTTTCAGAAGCTGGCATGGACAGGATGATGAGGAAGGTCCTCAGGACCCAAATCCAGCTGGGGGGTTCTGCTGGCTTTGTCCTCTGTCAGGGCCAGGGGAATAATTTCTTCCCATCATCAGGTTATTGCTGCTTCCCTTACCCATCCTTTGGATTTAGGGCTTTTGGATCCAAGCATTTTCCAGGGTACGTCACTGTCGGATACGAAGACATGGTCTTCTTCAACAGTAGTATTTTTTCTCATCTAGTCTGCTGCAGGTGTCTTGAATACTTACTGATCTTGAGCCTGAGGAATTGGAGTCTGAGCTGGAGGAGCAGGTTGAACTCTGAGATCCTCGGAAACATCCCTTCCCTCAGGGCTTCTGTGCTGGACAGTTCAGAGCCATGCCAAGCAGGACTTCGAGACCAATCCTATTTGAGGGCCTCATCTCCTTTGGGAAGTGTCTCTGGTCCTGTCTTGAGCTGTGTTTTTTTTAAGCATTTGAGTGCCATCTCATTTTAGGGAGCCGACTTCTGGCCTGGTTGTGGATCCATCTCTTCCCAACAGGATTTCCCTGAGTTCTGATCCTGCTGTCTTTATTGTGTCGGTACAGCAAGTTTCAAAGTCTTGCATCCTTCCACATTGAGGAACCCAGTCTGCTTCCAAGTCCTCACCAGAACTGCTCAGATGGAAAGAGGGGTATTCCTCTGAAGCTTGGTCTCAAGAAGAGTCTGCTTTTGGGGCTTGTCCATCTACTTCTTGGGTGGACCCTGTTGATTTCATGGTAATAATAGCAGCCATCAAGAATGAACTGGCTAAAGAGACTTCCACGATTTATCCCCAAACAGGCTGTGTCTGGCATTTGACAGATTTGGGAGGTGAGTGTATGCATCCAGACATATGAAGCAATTGGAGTATTCACTGAGGTAAGTTACTAAAGGATACAGGGACTAAACAAAATGTCTTACATGAACCGACTTAAAGCTCTGTCACTATACTCTGTATCCTACAGACTGCTAAGGGGTGACCTTTGTCTGGCACACAAGGCATCCACTGCCCCAATACTGGTGAATTTACTGCATCAGCAAGTGAAATGTCATCAGAAATTACCTGGCACTTGCGCGCTAAAGCAATTATATAAGTCAGCACTAAAAATTAAAAGCACTACACCCTCACTCCCCACTGGCCCTTGTTTTCAATTATTAAGGAATTCCCAATATTATTCTAGCATGTCCAAAGGTCAGTTGTCTGTCTCCTCTCCGGTCCAGCTGGTGAATCTGGGAATCTTGAGGCAATGTTACAACTGCCTCATGTACACAGACAACCCTCTCCTCCTCCCAACAAATTCCAACACATGTGAGAGATGCAACCATATAGCCAAACTGGAGGCTAAGCTCTCTCAACTCAGTACTGGCATAACCAGTCAGGAGGAGAAGGAAACCGCACTCACTACAATTCCAGTCTCACATAGACCTACCACGACAGCAAACCAAACACATAATCACACACAAAACATACTGAGGCTCTAAATAAAGATCTGCCTAAGCAGCAGAGACCTCCAAAGCAGACACCCAAGCAACCGCTACCCCAAAACAAAACACGTGCAACACATATCTCACAAGGCCAGTGTGCCGAACAGTCACAGCCCTTAAGACTAAACAACACACCTGATACACCTGAGACATACCTCCCTGGACTACATGAAAAGAGACATAAAGGAGCTCTCTGAGCATGTAGCCCAGGCCGGTATGACCCTGACCTTGAGTAGCATCTTACCCTCACCAAGAATGATGCCACAATATGAAGACAAGATGATCAATTTCAACAATTGGCTTAAGTACTGGTGTCATTCAAAGGGGATCCAATGCCTGTCAGCTTGGGATGATATGCTCGCTAGGGACGGCTTGCACATGTCACCCTGGGCTTGGATATTGGCAAAGGCTCTACCCCATAGTGCCTTTTTTAGGCAAGGCTCAAAAGACAAACCCACCTCCATAGGTATCACAAGGGATAAGAAACTAAGAGTAATGCTACTCAGCATGAAGTCTAAACCTCAAGATGCACGAAACTCTCCTTAGCATGGAGAACATCGATATCTGTGCAGTAACAGAAACCTGGTTCAGGGCTTCCAGAGCACCCCAGCACTACCAGGTTATACCTCATACCATGCTTTTCGGCCCCAAACTTGGACCGAACCACAAAAGGAGGGGAGTATCGATATTCATCAAAGATACCCACACCTCCAGGTTGGTGGCAAAGCACGAAGCATCAGAGACTATCCATGTGCAACTAACAGTGGGTAAAACTGCCTTCCAGTTTATAGCCTGCTACAGACCACCCTCCCAAACCCGGGAACCCCACTCGGCCTTTCTGAGAACACTGGAAAATATGAAGGTCTCTCCAAACACCATTATATTGGGCGACTTCAACTACCCAAACATAGACTGGGAGCATTACTCTAGCTCCAACACCCTAGCCCAAAGGTTCCTAGAATTTATAAACTCAAATGCTATGGAACAACTTGTTACCACTCCCACAAGAGGGGAAAACCTACTGGACCTGATCATCACCAACATGGGGACTCAATGCTCCAGACCAGAAGTGTATCCGTCTCTAGTAAGATCAGACCATAAACTAATCTCACTGGATATTCACATCCCGACCCCACCCCCTGCCCAGAAAACCACAGTGAAAAACTTCTCTAAAGCAAATTTCACACTCCTCAAAACCGAGGTGGAATCCTTCAAAGCCCCCGGGCCTGTGGAAAATACGGCCCAGACCACAGACTCCTTTATAAACGCATTCTATGAACACCTTCAGGAATGCATGGATCATGCGATCCCAAATAAAACCAAGACCCAATCCTCCAAAGGCAGACGTCCTGTCTGGTGGACCCCAGCCATAAACAAACTCTACAATAGAAGGAGGAAGCTACTAAATGATAGAGCAAAATCCCAAAAGGGAAGGCATCACTGATCAGTATTAGCAAAAACTACGGGCACTCATAAAATTGTCTAAGGCCAGCTTAGAGAAAAATTGCACAGGACACTAAGGATAATCGTGGTAATTCCCAGATATGCTCAGAATTAGTCCAAAATGACAAAAAATACACTGAAGCTACTAACTTTGCCAATTTCCAAGCTGACAGGTTCAGCGCAACTCCCACCAAAGGGCAAATATCTATCCCAGCAGAGTGCTGCCCCCTGACATCTCAGATGCTCAGGTAAGAGCCGCCCTCCAAAGCAAAAACACAGCATCAATGGGACCAGGCGGTGTCTCGGGTCCTACATGAACTCCAAGAAGAGCTAAACCCAAACATAAAACTACTGTTCAATCTCAGCCTTACTACAGGATATGTGCCCAAAGAGTCAGCAACAGTGGTCCCTCTCCATAAAGGTGGTGCCTCAACGGATCCTGGAAACTATCGCCCCATAAGCCTGACTAGTTTGGTCTGCAAAGCTATGGAAAGGATCATCATGGACCTCATAAATGAAGATATTGGGGACCTACAGACACTGGATCCTACCCAGTTCGGCTTTAAGGGCAGATCCTGCCTCTTAAACCTGGTAGATTTCTTTGAAACAGTCACCAAGGCCATTGACGAGGGGAAGGTGGTCCACACAGCCTACCTGGACCTCGCAAAAGCCTTCGATAAATTATAGATAAGCTCACCAGCTTAAATATAAACCCCTATGTCACTAGATGGATTGCAAACTGGCTCAAGGACAGAACCCACATGGTTAGAATTGCTGGAGCCATGTCAGACTCCAAGCCAGTTACAAGTGGTGTCCCACAAGGCTCAGTCCTGGGACCTCTCTTGTTCGGTATATATTTCTCGGAGGTACAGGCCGGACTGTGGCTGACCAAGTTGATGACTGCAAACTGGCGCCATAATCGACTCTCCAGCCGACACAAGCATCCTCCAAAGGGCCTCATAGAAACAGACAACTGGTGCCAGAGCCATGGCCTCAAGCTAAATGCCAAAAGTGTTTAGTCATCCCTTTGGCAAAACAAAGTGCCCACAAATTACCACATAGGTGGTAATCCATTAAGTACAAAAGAAGTAATTAGGGACCTGGGGACCCAAGTTGATAACAATCTCTCATTTGACAACCACGGCCAAAGTGGTTAGAAAAACATTTTATATAGCCCACCTAATCATGAAGGGATTCACATCTAGATCAGGGAGGTCATTGTGCCTCTTTACTCATCCCTCATCAGGCCCATAATTGAGTACAATGCCCCTTTTGGGATGTACCTTACCAGACACCTGCAGCAACTGGAAAGACCCCAAAAGTACCTCACCAAGAGGATCAAAGGGCTCAAACAGATGCCATATGCTGCCCTGTTAAAGAAACCCAGCTCTACTCAGTGGCATACCGCCTGTTCAGAGGCGATCTGTGCCTGAAGCCATGTCCAACCCGAATTAATGGACATGCTGCACCTCAGAAAATCCATATCCCATCGAGCTACACGCGAGACTTGAACCTCAGCACTGAAAGGACATGCTGGAGGGACAGATTCATAACAGAGGCTCCCTCACTCTGGAATAAAATCCCAGTCCAGGTTAGGCAGAGTCCTCATTGACTCTCTTCAAGAGGAATCTTGATGAGTGGATGGGAGATCGTATCAGTTCTATGTCACTGTTAGAGGCACAGTATACTAACCTCGAAAAAGGGCATAGTAAAATAAATTTAAAATGGGTGGCGAAAGCCAAACACATTCTGGCTAGGCTTATAAATGCCCTAGGGCAGATAGCCTAGTATGAACCTATGAACCTAAATACTCAGTGTAGAGATATAAACTCTTCTGCAACATCAACAGAAAGGTTTGGAGGGACAGGTATATCTTGCAGAGTATACCATTGCTCTGGAACAGGCCCCCCATCCGCATAAAACAAAACTCATCCCTGTCTATATTGAAGTGTAACTTGGATCTGTGGATGGGGAAACAGTTTTACCCCAAGCTGCCCCCTTTGCTACTAATAGAGGTAGTTCCTAAGTGTGCATGGGTCCCTCAAATTATCTACGGTATGATCCCAGTTATTGTCATTTGGGGTTATATATAATTATCGACTATGTGATGGGTAAGGCCAATTTGTAATCAAATGGGATAGGTTAATTTGTGCATTAAAAGGGAAACTGGCTAGTCTTAAAATAGCCCTTAAGGGCAGCTACACTAGTACTTAGCTAAGAACCTATGCATTGGTAATCTTTGCTCTTGGGTGCTGAATTCGCACATGATACACTTTTATAGAGATTTGACCAGGGAGTTCCCCAAGTCTCTCTCAGGTTCGCAGTTTTGCAATTGGCTGTCTTTTATTCCTTGTCTAATGTCTTTATCTGCCTCATTTCCAACTCCACAGAAGGCACCTTTAGAGCTGTAGCATCTGCATAACCATGAGGAAACATGCTTGGATGGGCCTGTACAATTTTTGGAACACTTTAAAACATCCTTTGTCAATGTCCATATAATGAAGTGACCGTCTTCGATTCAAAAGTAAAATAAATGCTGTACTGAGGTGAACAAGATTGTAAGGCCCTGTGTGCTGTATGGATATGGTTTTCTAGCGCCAGAGCACCTTTTCCACTAACCAAAAGGGAGGGATGAAACTTTGGTTCCAAGGTCTCAAGAGCGCGTATCTGACCGTCCCCAAGGCAGAGGGGGAACTGTAATGGTGGACATCGCCCCTATGGCAAAGTTGGCCCACTGAACCATGTTTTTAGGATTCCCCTTTGGTAGCCCCTAGTAGCGTTACTGAATGTTTGCCTGACTGCCTGGAAGTAGTTGGGTGGGTGCTTGTCCCTGCACCCCACGACCTGGATGTCCATCACTCAAGATGTTAAGAGTGCAGAGAATCATAACCAGAAGCTACTCCTCCTTTCTGTACCCTGCACTGCTCTTAAAGGATCTTCCAGATGTTCCACCATCCCAAGGGAAAGCAGTAGCAGCATTAGAAATAGAAAAGCTGCCAAAGAATTGAGCCGTCCAAAAGTTCCCACCAGACCAGCAAGAATCCAGAGTTTACTCAAGATTCTTTTTAGTGTCAAAACCGAAAGGGGACCTCAGGCTAATTTTGGACCCAAGTCACTTGAACAGATCTCTGAAAAAAAAAAAAAAAAATTCCAGATGTTCATGGTACAGCCCATATTCCTCTTGATAAGGAAGGATGACCAGATGTGCTTGATCGACTTCCAGGATGCATATTCCCACATAAAACTGGACAGATGTTCAGGAGGTTTCTTCACTTTCACATGTCATTTCCAGTTCAGGGCCCTGTACTTTGGTCTCACCACAGCCCCCCCAACTGTTCACCAAATGCATGGCAGTGGCTGCAGCTCACCACAGGCTGCAGGGGATCCCATACCTGGACAACTGACTCATTAAAGCCCCCATCAGGAATCTTCTTTTCCAAGCCAGGGACTCCTTGCTCCTACTTTGCACTACACTTGGCATCATGGTAAATACAATCAAGTCCGAGCTTTATCCAGTACAGACGTTGCAATGTATTGCATCACTTTTGGGCACAAAACTGCAAATTGTCAGGCTTCCCCAAACCAGTATTTCCTCTGTTTACAAGCACTTGCTGTTCTTTCATGCCAGAAAGCCACTAATAAAACTGATTCTGCATCTTCTAGGCTCAAGTGACAGTGGTCATCACCTTGGTTCCTCTCACCATAAATCCCATGAGAGTTCTCCGGTGAACCCTGTCAGTTCAGTGGTCAGTCAGAAGTCAACCTATGAATTTTCAGGTTTTGATGACCAATATTTGCAGGTTTCCTATCCTGTGGAGGTTGGAATCTCTGCTAGTCTCCCAGGGTCGTCCCTTTGCTCTACCTTCCCTGCAGGCCTCGGTGACCATGGACACTTCGGGCATTTCTTGAGAGAGCTGGTCCAGGGCACATGGACCCCCACATAGGCCAGTCTTCATATCAACATTTTGGAGATGACAGCAGTTCTCCTCATGTTGCAGGCCTTTCAGTACACTCTCCCCTTAGGTGTGATCTCAATATAAAGAGAGAAAACATGTCAGTGGTCTGGTACAGCAACAGACAGGGAGGAACAAACTCCTACTGCTTGTGTCGGGAGGCCATGAGAGTAGGGCAGTGGCTGGTGCCTTCTCACAGCTTTCTGATAGCCGTGCACAACCCAGAGAAATTCAGTGTTCCAGCAGACAGGCTGAGCAGTTCCACCTTTCTTAATCACTAGTGATCCCTAAACCTCACAGTGACAAATCAGATTTCTCAGCCCTCGGGGCAAACCCTGCTGTGATGTGTTTTCCTCCCCCCTGCAGCACCAAGTGCAGCAAGTATTTTGCCCTTATCCCCCCAGGTGGGGGGGGTCCGCCAAGGGTTGCTCTGGTCCACACTTGGCCCCATCCCATTTCCTGTACACATTTCGTCGTCCTGATCTCATACCAAAATTTCTCCAGAAAGCATTGCTGAGAAAGTCCACAGTAATAGTTATTGCTCCTTTTTGGCAGTGTTAGGTGTGGTTCCCCTTCTCATCTCATCTGGTTCACCCTCCCTGGGTGCTGGGGTCAGCTCCAGCTCTTCTCTGTCAGTCAGGGTGGCCTCCCCCATATTTACGCTGTCATACTAACAACACGGTTTCTCTAGTTCCATTGAGATCTAGATAGCCCAGACTTCTGTCACAAGTTGTTCATATTTCTTCACAAAGCCCCTGTATCAGAATGATCTGTAAAAGCAAGTGGGAACATTTTCTATCTGGGCTTCAAACAAGAACCTAAATCCTTTCTCAGCCCTGGATTTCTTGGCATCTCTCAAGATGGAGTAAGTCACTCAACCATTTTTCCATCACCTCTTAGTTTGCCCAAAGTTTTTCTTAAGGGTATCTTCCTTCTACAGCCTTCACTCAGAGAGCCTGTCCAACCCTTCACATCGATATTTTATCACAGACCTTATCTAGTCCTCCCATCAAACCTGCAGCTAAAGTTGACTTAAAATTTTTTGATGTGGAAAACTTTGTTTTCTGATAGCCATCACCTCTGCTAGGAGAGTTTCCAAACTACACTCCCTCTCTAGTAAACCATCTCCTTCAGATTTCCACAAGGACAGTTTTACCCCAAGGACAGAGTTACCCTAAAAACTAATCTTTCCTTTTTTCCAAAGGTTGGTTTCTGAGGCAGCTAGTGATCTGAAGTAGATAACTTCATTTGATCAGCAACCTGTGGGTAACTGATCTGACCTTGGATCCAAGCTGGCAGCTTTCCAAGCTAAAGATCCGAGCTCTCAGCTCCTCCCCCTTACCCATAACACCCTGCTACTTCCCTCCAGTCCCCAGATCTCGTTTGCCACGGCTCCTGAAGCATTTGGGAAGAGATCTTAGCGTTTTAGGTGAGAGGAATTTAGGAGTATTTTTCTTAGATAATTTCTTGGTGTGTGTGTATAGTAAACCCATAGTTTAGTTGAACCGTGTTTTAGTTATATTTTGTGGTAAATTAGTGTTTTTTTCCTTCCCCTTACTGTGTGTCAGGGCGTGTGCTTGTGTGTGATGGACGAGGGCCCTAAGGCCATTTTTTTCAAAATGTGCTGAATGTGGTCATAAGCTGTACCCAGAGGATGGCCACACTCAGTGCGTTCTTTGCTTGGGGGTAGCCCACTTAACATCGGGCTGCCAGATTTGTGCAGCCTTTAACCCCTGGGCTCTGAGGGACAGGAGAAACAAGCTAATCCTGGCGGGACTCTTGCCCCCAGATTCTTCTTCCTCCTCTCCCTCAGTAGCGCCAGTCACGGCTGCGACTGTCCAGCCTTCAGCTCCCCCTCCCCTGGCTGGGACTCCACCTCCCGCTGCTTCCCAGGGAGAGGGGGACTCTTCCAGTAAAGAGAAGAGACATAGAGAGAAGGAGAGGGATAGGCACAAGAGCCATAAGCGGCGGGCCAAATCAGTTCCTTCGGTGCCGCCAGCTAAATTGACTTGTTCCCCTGCGAGGGTTTCCAGGTCTTCCCCTCCCTCGGCTCCGTTCTCCACGCTTCTCTCCGGAGCCGGAGGAGGAGTCCCGGTCAACTTTAAGGTCATCTAGGCGGCCTTCCCGGCCTGCCTCGACGACTTCTTCCAGGTCTACCAGGAGTCCGTCAGACGCAGATATGGACCGGATGATGCGTCAATTCCTACATGCCCAGATGCAGATGGGAGTGCTCCTGCCCCCCTCCCCCTCCGGGAGGGAGCTCGGCCCCTTTCTTTGCACCCATCGCTCCTTCTCCGATCCACTATCGAGTTTCAGAGCTGTCGGAGCCAGGGAGTCGGTGCCAATAGTTGCTGCTTCGACGCCGGCCTTACCCTCGAGTTTATCGGGTCATCTTTCGGATCCGAGTTCTCGGGGTCGAGAGCCGAGCTTCGGATCCGCAGGGGTGAGTGTGTCTTCGGCTCCGTTGCTGTCGGAGCACACTTCCCTTTCGGGTCAGTTCGCTTCAGCTCTGACACCGGTCCTCACTTCGGAGCCGAGGGGACTACTCTCAGAGCCAGGGGAGAGTGGTTCACCTTCGGCCTTCTACGTGGTGGAGAGGGTGCTGTCGAGGAGTTCGAAGTCCCCTGTCCGTACTACGGATCCTCTCTTCACTCCCTCGCATATGGGCCTGTCTTCCATCGTTCGGCCCCAGGGACAGCCTGCGTCTGCGCCCCAGTTAGTTCCCGTAGAGGAACAAGACCCCGTTGGTGAGCCCACCTCGGACAGTCCCGCCGAGGAGGTCCCTCACAAACGAAAGTGTAAGAGGAGGCACTTGGACTCCCCTGAGTCCCTCCCGGAGGACACAGACTTAGAAGAAGGGGAAGGTTCCCCCAGGTCACCCCCAGAGGACGTCTCCTTTGGAGACATTATGGAGATGCTGCGCATAAGAGGGGGGTGGTCAGCCCAGAAACCTTCCTCGGATGAGTCTGTGTTTCTGGAGGCGTTCGACGCAGGCCCATCTACCTCTTGGGTGCCCCCCTCCCCGGCCGACCCCCTGGTAGACTTAATTACTACCAGGGCTTGGAAGGAGCCGGACACTGTGGAGCCAATCCCTAGGAGACCGGATAAAATTCTTAGTCCCCCTTCTGACAAGCCTGTGTGGAATAATGGTTCCCCGGTAGATGCCATGGTGGTGGCAGCTGCCACCAAGAAGGAACTGGCACAAGAAAGTTCCTCGGTCCATCCTCCTAAGTAATCTCTGATGATGGACCGTATTGGAAAGCGGATGTTTGCTTCAGCCACCTTTTCTATAAGGGCGCTGAATTATTTGGCACACGTAATTAGGCTTCAGCGGGATCTGATAAAAGAATACGCTGGCTCTCCCCCGGAGTCCATGGTGGCCGAGGAAAAACGGACCTTCTCTGCTCGCATGGCCACTCTAAAGTCAATATCAAACACTTCTATGCGGCTTTTCTCCCATGCCACGGAGGGGGCGGCTAGGGCTAGTGGAGTAGGGGTCGCCTTGCGCCTGGCTCCGTCTTTGCAACTTTGTGGAACCTTTGAAGGCGTCCTTCGTGAACACTCTCTTTGGTTCTATGCTGTTCGGCAAAACCATCTGCAACACGCTACTCCAGAGCGAAAAAGACGGAAAGACGCTGTCTGCTATTGGAATCCGCTTCTCTGCTCCTCTGCTCCTCAAAGGTCCTTCTCAAGGAACTAGAGAGGACAAAAGATGTGGTTCTGGAGGTCTCAGCAGTCCCGTCCCGCTTCGGACCCTTCGTCCTTCGGAGCCAGAGGAGGACAAGGTGGAAGGAGGACAAGGTGGACTCCGGCCCAGAGGCAGAGCGGGGCCGAAAAATTTTGGGTCGAGAGAACCCTTCACCGACCCGCGCAGCAGCCCTGAGGGGTTGCCCGACTGTCCCTCTCTGGAGGCAGTCGGGGGGCGTTTTTCAGAGCATCTAGCAAGTTGGGAGTCCATTACTACAGATCGCTGGGTGCTCCGAATAATATCCAGAGGTTACTCTATCCCCTTCCTGAATCCTCCCCCACTAGCGAAGCGCCTCCCCGATGTTCCACGCAATCAGAGGGAGGCTACGGCTTCAGAAATACATAGGTTACTAGAAAAAAAGGGCCATCCAGCACGTCCCCCCAGAGCAGTCCGGGTTGGGTAATTACTCCAGGTTCTTTTTCGTGCCAAAAAAGACGGGGGGCTTGAGGCCAATTCTCAACCTGTCTACTTTGAACCTGTTCATTGCCAAAGAGAAATTCCGGTTGGTCACTCTACAATCTATTCTCTCGCTCCTGCAGGAGAACGACTGGATGTGCTCCATAGACCTCAAGGATGTGTACTACCACATTCTCATGGACAGACGATCCAGAAGGATGTTCTTCGTTTTCCATTGCTGCAGTCCTTACTATTGGGTATAGTCCGCATCCAGTCGGCCCGAATACCAGAGTATAAGGCTGACGTCGGTCAGGGCGCATTAGACTGACGTCAGTACGTCAGGGTACTAATGCGCATGACCGCGCCATATCCTCAGTCTTTTGCCGCGTGGTCCGATGCAGAAGCAGTTTTGCGAGTGCAGGTTGGCGTTCTGAAATATTTCGGAAACCGGAGTTTCAGACCGAATCAGAGTTGGCTAAGTACCCGTTGGGGAACATTTTGGTTTTCTTGCCTCAGTATTTAACCGGATGTCAGAAAAAGTGAATAACTGTATTTCTTGTGGGAAACAAATACCTCATAGGGATTACCATACATTGTGTATACCTTGTTTAGGGCCTGAGCACGACGTTGTTGGTTGCCGTGCTAGGTTTAACAAACGCACTATTAAGAGGAGGTTAGACTGTGCCAGATTAGTGTTTGGGAAGCGTTGCAATTATAAAATGCCGTCGGATGCTCCGACGCCCGCTTCGCCCAAGAAGCGCAAGGACAAAACAGCAAAGCCTAGGGTTGATGAACCGGCAGTCCCGGACGTCGGTTCTTTAGATGGCTCAGTGGAGCCAGAGGTTTTGCCAGGAGTTTCTATGGAGTCTCAGGCAGAAACTTTACTTTTACAGGATGTACCCTCTCAGGAGGCAGGCCAGGCTGAGGGGCTTCTCAGGTAACTATTCTTCCCTCTCTTCCCAAAGTAGTTAGAGCCTCTCCTTCTGTTGCCAAAACTTCTTTTAGAGGTAGGCCAACTTCAGCTTCAGTAGGGGCTTCTCCTAGCCTTCGGGTTCTGTCCCTAAGAAACATATGCTTAAAATGGCAGAAGATTTGATTACTATGATTAGAGGTTCTATGGGCCCTCCTGATAAGAGGCCTAGAGTGGAACCAGAGTTTGACAGTTTTGAACAGGGTTCAGGGGCTTCTGAGTCTTCTGCGGAAGATTTGCTGGAGTATCCTCATTATTCTGATTCTGATGTGGATGATGCCACTCCTTGACTTCTCCTCCTGAGGATTTTTCTTTTCAGAGACTCTGCATTCCATGAGGGAGCACTTTAAATGGGAAGGCCAGGATTACTCTGATTCCAGGAAGAGACTTAGGGAATTCTTGTTTTACCCCAGCATAGGCCCTTAGCTATACCTCCTGTGTTGAATGTGGTGGAAGATGTTTTGCAGAGGCTTCCTGAACCCTGATTCTTTGCCTCCTGCTCCTGTTAAACCTGATAGGTACTATAGGGTGCCAAGCTCATAAGTATTTGTTTAAGAGTCCTAGGGCGGACCCAGAAACTGTTTCTCAGGGGCCTAAAGGTGTTAAGGCCTCTGTGGTTAAAAATCCTGTTCCCACTGACAAAGAGGCAAGGGCGTTAGATAGGTGGGGTAAGAAAGTGTATACTTCTTCCACTCTAGCCATGAGGGCGTTGAATTGTCAGTTTCACATGCTGAAATATCAAAATTATCTCCTTTCACAATTGAAATCTAAGGTGGATGCTTTGGCGGAAGGTATTGATTGTAAAGACTTGCTGGATTTAGTTTATGTGTCTGAACAAGTGGGCAAGCATTCTTTGCAATGTGGTTTTGATGCTGTGCAGGCCTCCTCGAGGGTGGCTGCCACTAGTTCTGTTCTTCAGGCATGCCTGGTTGAGGGATCAAAATTTGGCTGAGCATGTTAAGACACGGATTTTGGATGCTCCTTTACAGTCTGATGTGTTGTTTGGTTCACCTGTGGAAGCAGTTTTAAAGAAAATGGAGGACAAAGCTAAGTCTATGCAAACTGTTAAAGATTTTTGCAGGTACAGCCACAAGTTTAGTAGAAATTGGCCTGCTAAGGGGTGGACATATCCTGCTTATGATTCCCAGTCTAGGGGTAGGTCTAGACGTGGTAGGGGCAGGGCTCAAGGTTCTTTTAGGCCTAGAACAGGGAGTTCACCTGCTCAGACTTCTGGTGAGGGCAGGGGTCAGTCCTTTCGTAAACAGACCCAATGACCTGCCTTTTCAGCTGCCAGTAGATTCTCGTCTGGCAGCTCCTTTGGAAGGACGACTGTCTCTTTTCAAAGAAACTTGGGATTTATTTATTCAAGACAGATGGGTGTTGGACATCATTCAGCCAGTCCCTGTATCAGAAAGGGGCCTAGGATTTTATTCTCGCATGTTCCTAGTACCAAAAGGAACACGTGGAGACTGCTTTTGGATTTATCTCTCCTCAACACTTATCTGGACATTCCCAAGTTCAAGATGTTGACGTTACAACAGCTTTTACCCCTGCTGGGCAAAGATCACTGGATGGTAACTTTAGTTCTCAAGGAAGCTTACCTTCATGTGCCTATCAGGCTAAGTTACAGGAAGTATCTGCGGTTTCGAGCTGGAAATTCTCTTTATCAGTTCTCTGCATTGCCCTTTGGCTTATCTACTGCCCAGAGTATTCACAAAGGTTCTGGCTCCAGTGATAGCTTACTTCAGGCTACAAGGACTTCAAATCTATCCTTATTTAGACGACTGCCTGATTCTGGCTCAAGAAAAGGAAGACCTTCTACAGCATCTGGAATATCTTATAGCAGTGCTAAGATGCCTAGGGTATTCTGTGAACGAAATAAAGTCCAGTCTAGTACCCTCTCAAGACATGTGCTTTCTGGGTGTGAGACTGAATACAGCAGCCCAGATGGCCTTTTTAACCCCGGACAAACAAAAGAGTCTATCACTTTACTTCCATCAACTATCTCATCAGTCCGTGCTGACTGCAGAGACAGTCCTTCAAGCATTAGGGTTCATGACATCTTGTATTCTGGTGCTTCCCAATGCCAAACTGCATATGAGGAAGTTACAATGGTATCTCAAAATGTATGGACACAGCACTGCCAGGATTTAGACACTGTCATTCAAATAATACCTTGCCTTCAAAGAGAAATTTTGTGGTGGGCTCAGGAATGTCACCTAAACAAGGGACTCTCTGTGACCCGGCCAGAGGCGAGTCAGATTTTACCGACAGATGCCTCAGACATTGCTTGGGAGCTCATCTAAATGGAAAGTGGATACAAGACAAGTGGCCTGCCAGACTACAGCATCTACATATCAACATGAAGGAGATGTTAGCAGTCCAGTTCGCATTGCTGGCTTTCAAGGAGTTACTTCTTCCAGGGCAGGTGTTGATTCTAACAGACAACACAACTGTCATGTGGTACTTCAACAAACAAGGGGAACACATTCTTATCCTCTATGCAGGCAAGCGATGATTTTATGGGAGACTGTGCTACGCTTGCACCTAACTCTTCAGGCAAGGTTTCTGCCAGGAGCACAGAACTCCTTAGCAGATGTGTTAAGCAGACAAATCATGGATCCCCACAAGTGGAAACTGGATCTTCATGTATTTCAGAAATTGACAGTGTCATGGGGAACTCCAGACATAGATCTGTTCGCTTCTCCACTAAACCACCAGCTGCCACAGTTTTGCACAAAGGGGTTTCATCACACAGCTTGGAAAGTGGATGCTCTGTCTTTCAGTTGGACAAACCTTCATGTGTATGCCTTTCCACCTCTGCCTCTTCTTCCAAAGGTACTGTTAAAGGTCAGACAGGACAGGCCAAGGATGATTTTGATAGCTCCAGATTGGCCTTGGCAACACTGGTACCCTCTACTCACGGAGTCTGGTAAAGAAGCCTCCATGGCCTTAACCTTTGATTCCACATCTGTTTTCCCAGCAGGACGGTCATCTGCTCAATGTCAAGCTTCACTCTCTTCATCTGACAGCCTGGCATATTCTGTGTTGAAACACAGCAGGTCTCAACTTCCTCAACAAGTTTTAAATGTGATTAGGAAGCTAGAAGACCTAGTACAAGGAAAGTGTGCAGCAAAATGGAAGAGATTTTATTTTGGAGTAAAGCAAAGAATTTGGAGATTTCTGAGCCTAATTTGAGTATGGCTCTTCAATATCTTACTGAGTTACTGGACAAGGGTCTGTCCTTCTCTTCCATTAAGATTCATGCTGCAGCAATCTCAGCTCACTATGATTGTGACCCACCATTGTTTTCGCATCCTTTGTTCAAGCAGTTTCTTAGAGGGCAAAAATATAAGACCCCCCGTGAGCTCCTACTCCTGCTTGGGATCTCAATTTTGTGTTGGAAAAACTTACTCTACAACCTTTTGAGCCTGCGGCTACTGCTGAATTGAAATATTTGTCATGGAAGACTGCTTTTTGTTGGCTATTACTTCTGCAAGAAGGGTGTCTGAGTTGCAGGCCCTTATGGCAGTCGAGCCCTTTTGATTTTCCATAAGGATAGGGTATCATTACGTACTAATCCTTCCTTTATGCCTAAGGTGGTTTCTAGTGTGGCTTTAAACCAAACTATTCATTTGCCTACTTTTTATGCAGACCCCCAAAATAAAGGGGAAAAGATTTTGCATACTTTAGATGTACACAGGCAATTGCGTTATTACTTAAGCAGGACTAAGGATTTTAGGCAGTCTCAGCAGTTGTTTGTTTCTTTTGCTTTGAGTTCAGGGCAAGCCTGTGTCAAAACAAACTATTTCTAGGTGGATTGGCTTTTGCATTGCATTTTGTTATTCCCATCATGGCAAGGAGGTTCCAGCTGGGATTAGGCCTCATTCCACTAGGGCTACTGCCACTTCAACAGCATTTCTACGGGGTGGCAACTAAGGATATTTTGGAAGCAGCTACTTGGAGTTCAGTGCATACTTTCTCTAAGCATTATCACCTTCCTATCTACTCTAAGTCTAGGGCTGGTTTTGCCACAGCTGTTTTGCAAGGCATGTTGTCAGCTCCTGCTTCTTTATGATTTGCCAGCCTCCCTTACCTCTGCTTTGGGATTCTACCCAATAGTAAGGACTGCAGCAATGGAAAGCGAAGAACATAGTACAGTTTTGTACCTACCATAAATGTAGATGTTCAAGGATTCCATTGCTGCAGTCCAATACCCTCCCTCCTTCCCTCTGTGTTTAGGGGTGGTTGTGTAGGTGAGTTTACCTGCTTCTATTTTTGTATATATTGTTCATGTTTTGGTACAGGTATTTTGGGCCTTGTCTTTTTAGGGTCTTCTGACATCTGGGGCAAGAAAAGACTGAGGATATGACGCCGGTCATGCGCATTAGTACCCTGACGTACTGACGTCAGTCTAATGCGCCCTGACCGACGTCAGCCTTATACTCTGGTATTCGGGCCGACTGGATGCGGACTATACCCAATAGTAAGGACTGCAGCAATGGAATCCTCGAACATCTACATTTATGGTAGGTACAAAACTGTACTTTTCTCCCCTTTTGGCTAGGGGCCAGTCATTATCAGTTCAGGGTTCTTCCGTTCGGCCTCACCACAGCCCACAGGGTGTTCACCAAGGTCATGGCAGTTGTGGCAGCCCACCTGAGACTTCAGGGAATTCAGGTCTTCCCGTACCAAGACGACTGGCTCCTCACCGCCCCCACCAGGCATCTACTCTGTTCTGCCAGGAATTATTCTTTACTCTTGGCCCATCATCTAGGCATTACCATAAATTTCAGGAAGTAGTCTCGTCATCCTGTTCAAGTTCTGCATTTCATAGGGGCCAGGATAAACACGCTTTAGTCCAGGGCCTTTCTGACAACGAACAGGTTACGCACCTTTTCACTCCACATAATAGCACTTCTACAGTCCCCAGCCCCACCCGCAGAATTGGTCCTGAGAGCCCTAGGATCCATGGTGGCAGCCATCAGCCTTTCACCTCTTGCTCTGTTACACATGAGAGTCATTCAATGGACCCTTCAGGTCCAATGGTCCCTCCTCCTTCACCCATTGGATTCACCGATTCCCCTAAGCAGGGTTTGCAGAAACTCCCTTCTTTGGTGGCTCCATTACCGAGAGCTCCAAGAAGGGAGACAGCTCGTAATGCCTCAACCCCAAACCACGCTGACCACGGACGCTTCTCTCCTCTGGTGGGTGGGGCATTACATGGGCAGAACCGTCCAAGGCACGTGGATCACTGTAGAGACCGTTCTGCATATCAGCATTCTGGAGATGAGGGCGGCGCTTTTAGCATTGCAAGCCCTTCAAGACCTTCTTCCTGCGGGGACTATTGCAATTCAGACAGACAACATGGCGGTAGTCTGGTACATCAACAAACAGGGAGGAACCAGGTCTCCTCTTTGTCGAGAGGCTATGAGAGTTTGGGAATGGGCGATTGCCACCAACCACTCTGATAGCATTGCACATTCTGGGTCGGTCCAACATCCTAGCGGACAAGCTGAGTCGTTCTATCCTCTCACCATACGAGTGGTCTCTAAAACCCCTTAGTAGCGAAACAGATCTTCCTCAGATGGGATCAGCCTTGCTGCGATCTCTTCGTGTCACAAAATGCAGCAAGTTTTTCGCTCTAATTCCCCCACCGGGGGAGAGTCCCAGAGATGATGTGGTTCATGCTTGGCCGCCCGGTCTTCTTTATGCTTATCCTCCTCTTACGCTAATGACAAAATTTCTGCAGAGAGCTCATCGGTTGGGGAGCAAAATAATCCTCATAGTCCCATTCTGGCCTCGCCAGATCTGGTTCCCGTACCTGTGGTCTCACATCATAGCTCCTCCTTGGTTCTTGGATCCCATTCCGGATATGATCTCTCATCTTTCGAGATTGCAAACTCTGAACCTGGACGACCTCAAGCTCACAGCTTGGTTGATCCAGTTCCACTAATGGCTAGGACTCCCAGTATCTCCTCTTCCGTAAAATCTATTCTGGTAGTGGCGCATAAACCTTCTACTAGGAGGATCTACAAGAGTAAATGGAAGTGTTTTTCCATCTGGGCCAAACATAGGGATTTGGACCCTTTTACAGCTCCCATTCCAACAGTTCTTGAATTTCTGTCCCACATTTTTCACCAAGGGGCCAGTGCTTCTACTGTCAAGGTTCAGATGGCTATTTCTCATTTCCACATCGGGGACAACCTTGGTCCCTTAGCTTCCGCTAAGATATGCAAGGCCTTTTTGAAAGGCACCTTCCTGTTAAGACCTCCGGTCAAGAATGTGGTTCCCCCATGGGACTTAACCCTGCTTCTTCAGACGCTAACTGGTCTGCCCTTTGAACCTGCAGCTTCTGTCGATTTAAAATTTTTATCTTGGAAAACTGCCTTTCTGGTTGCAATTACTTCAGCTAGAAGAGTATCTGAACTTCAAGCCCTTTGTACAAAACCGCCGTACCTGGTCTTCCATAAGGACAGAGTTTCTCTCAGGACTAATCCTTCATTCTTGCCTAAGGTAGCCTCCGAGACCAATATCAATCAAGCCATCAATTTGCCTGTTTTCTTCCCCAACTTTCAGAACAAAGGGGAATACAGACTGCACTTGTTGGATGTGCATAGACAATTGCAATTTTATTTGCACAGGACAGCTGCTTCTCACAAATCGGATCAGCTTTACGTGTCCTTCGATAAGCCGTCCTTGGGCAAGCCTATTATGAAAGTTACCTTAGCTAGATGGATATCCCACTGCATCTTACACGCGTATACAGCTTCCGGTTGGCCAGAACCCTTGAGGGTTCATGCTCACTGTACTCGTTCTATGGCTACCTCTGCAGCATTTTGGTCAATGGTTCCGTTAGATGACATCTGCTCAGCGGCTACTTGGGCCTCTTCTCATGCCTTCATTTCTCATTACAAGCTGGATCTGATATCCAGAGGTAGGGCAGCCTTTGGCTCTGTAGTACTCCGGAATATCCTTCCTTGAGGACCTCCCAGGTTTTTAGTAGCTCGGGACTCTGTCCCACAGGTTGCTGATCAAATGAAGTTAACTACTTCAGATAAAGAAGTTATGTATTCAACATAACGTTCCATCTGAGTAGGTAACTTCATTTGTCAGCATACTACCCCCCCGCCTTCCCCCTAGCCTGTTTCGTGGTCATATTCATGATGGAATGTTTTCCCTTCTGTCACGCATCAGGTTAGGGTTTCTGTTTTGAGTATGTTTGACTGTTGTTGGTAGATAATATGGCAAACTCGATCTGAGGACTGGAGGGAGGTAGCAGGGTATTATGGGTAAGGGGGAGGAGCTGAGAGCTCAGATCTTTAGCTTGGAAAGCTGCCGGCTCAGATCCCGATACCCACAGGTTGCTGACAAATGAAGTTACCTACTCAGATGGAACGTTATGGTGAGTACATAACTTCTTTTTATCCTCCTGTTTTCTTTTCAAATTCTTCCAGTAAAGATAAACGTATGATCTGAAGTAGTTAACTTCATTTGCTCTGCAACCTCTGGGTATCGGATCCGACTCAGATCCGAGCCAGCAGCTTTCCAAGCTAATAGATCCGAGCTCCAAGCTCCTCCCCTACCCATAATGCCCTGCCATCTCCCTCTAACCCTCAGATCTCGTTTGCTGCGGCTTCCATAAGCTTCTCTAGAACGAGCTCCGAGCAAAGTACTGTAAGTCCATCTTAAAAACTTTTTTTCTGTCAGAGTTTTCCTTTTCTTGGTGTGTGTGAACTCCCCCTATATTATGTAGTCTTTGTGGGTCGTTCTCTTGAATTTTTAGTTAAGTTAGTTTTATTCCCCTCCCCCTCTGCATGTGTGAAGGTGTGTGCTTTTGGGCCTACTTTTCTTTATTCCTTTACAATGGCTGAAGGCCCTAAAGCCATTTTCTCAAAATGTACCGAGTGTGGCCATAAGCTCCAGCAGATAGTCACACTCGGTGTGTGCTTTGCCTGGGGGTTGACCACCTTTCTTCGGGCTTTACTATCTGTGCAGCCTTCATCCCCAGGGCTCTGAAGGATAGGAGGTCGAAGCTCATTCTGGCGGGCCTTTTGCCCCCAGACTCTGCTTCCTCCACCTTGGTGGCGCCGGCCGCTGCTGCGGCTGCCCCACCTGTAGCTCCTGATTCCCTGGCCGGGACTCACCCTCCCACCTTGGCCCAGGAGGAAGGGGAAGCAGAAAAAGAGAGAAAAGATAGAGAGAGAGGAGGAGAGGCACCGGAGCCATAAAAGCCGGTCCGAATCCACCTCTTAGGAACTGCCGCCTAAAAAGCTTGCCTCTCTCCTTAAGGTCGCTGGGCCTTTCCCCTCTCGGCTCTGTTCTCCACGATTCTCCCCGGAGCCGGAGGAGGAGACCCGGTCGCCTTAGAGGTCATCCAGGCGGCCTTTCCGGCTGGCTTCGGTGGCCTCATCTAGATCGACCAGAAGCTTGTCCGCTGATATGGACCGGATGATGCATCGATTTCTTCAGGCCCAGATGCAGATGGGAGTGCTCTTGCCCCCCTCCCCCCGCTGGGGGGGGAGCTCGACACCTTTTTTCGTCCCCATCGCTCCTTCTCCGACCCGCTTTCGGGGCTCAGAGCTATCGGATCCGACTAGCTTCGGAGCCGGGGTAGGGTCGGTGCTGACAGTGCTTCCTACTTTGGCACCAACTGTACCCCCGAGTCTGTTGGATCCATTTTCGGATCCGAGCTCTCGGGGCTGTGAGCTGAACATCAGATCTGAGAGGGCCAGTGGACCTTCAGCTCCGTCAAGGTCAGGGCACACTACCCTTTCGGATCCGGTCAGGTCACTTTCAGCGCCGAACCGCACATCAGATCCGAGGGGAATGCTTTCGGATCCAAGGGAAAGCAGTTCCCCCTCTGCATTCGACGTCGTGGAGAGGGTCCTCTCGAGGAATTCGAGGCCCCAGACTCTTGCTTCGGATCCACCCGCCATTCCCACTCATACAGGCCTGTCCTCCATCATCCGGCCCCAGGGACAGCCTGCGCCTACGTCCCAGATTGTTCCCATAGGGGAACAGAACATTGTTGGTGAGGCCTCTTCGGACAGCCCCCCGAGGAGGTCCCTCACAAACGGAAGTGCAAGAGGAGGCACTTGGACTCCCCGAGTCACTCACAGAGGACACGGACTTGGAGGAAAGGGAAGGTTCCCCAAGGTCACCCCCCGAAGACGTCTCCTTCGGAGACATCATGGAAATGTTACACATTAGAGGGGGGTGGTCTACCCAAAAACCTTCCTCGGATGAGTCTGTGCTTCTGGAGGCGTTTGACGCAGGCCCATCTACTTCTTGGGTGTCCCCTCCCGCTGATCCCCTGGTAGATCTCATTACTACCAGGGCATGGAAGGAACTGGACACTGTTGAACCAATTCCTAAGAGACCGGACAGGATCCTCAGCCCTACCACGGACAGGATGGTTTGGAGCAAGGGTGCCCCAGTGGATGCCATGGTGGTGGCAGCTGCCACTAAAAAGGAATTAGCACAGGAGAGTTCCTCTGTGCATCCTCCAGACAAGGAGTCTTGGATGATGGACCGTTTGGGAACGCGAATGTTTTCTTCAGTGACCTTATCTGTAAGGTCACTGAATTATATGGCACATGTGATTAGGCTGCAGCGAGATCTGATTAAAGAGTGCGCTGCGTCACCCCCAGAGTCCATGTCGGCCGAGGACAAGCGAACCTTCTCGGCTCGAATGGCCACTCTCAAGTCAATCACCAACACGTCTATGCGGCTCCTTTCCCATGCTATGGAGGGAGCGGCTAGAGCTAGCGGAACAGGCATCGTCTTACGTAGACAAGCCTGGCTCCGTCTCTGCGACTTTGCGGAACCCTTCAAGGCGTCCTTCGCGAACGCCCCCTTCAGTTCCACACTCTTTGGCAAAACCGTCCGATACGCTTCTCCAGAGCGAGAAAGACGGGAAGACGTCTGCCGTCGGGATATGCTTCTCGGCTCCTCAGAGGTCCTACTGCAGGAACCAAACAGGACAAAAGAAGATGTAGTTCCGGAAAGCTCAACAATCCCGTTTTGCTCCGGATACCTCGTCCTTCAGAGGCAGAGGAGGACAGGGTGGATGCCGGCCCAGGGGCAGAGGGGGCCCGAAAAAGTTTGGGTCGAGAGAACCTTTTTCGGATCGACCTGCGCAACAGCCCTGAGGGGTTGCCCGACTGCTCCTCTCTGGAGGCAGTCGGGGGGCGCTTCTCAGAACACCTAGAGAAATGGGAGTCCATCACAACAGATCGCTGGGTGCTCCAAATCATATCCAGAGGATATTCAATCCCCTTCCTATCTCACCCTCCCCGAGCAACAAAACTCCCCGATGTCCTTACCCAATCAGAGGGAGGCAGCAGCATCAGAAATCTTAGGGCTACTAAAAAAAAAAAAGAGCCATCCAACACGCCCCCCCCCCCCCCGAACAATCCGGATCAGACTTTTACTCCAGGTTCTTTCTGGTGTCGAAAAAGACGAGGGACGTACGACCCATCCTTGACCTGTCAACGCTGAACGTGTCAATTGCCAAGGAAAAATTCTGCATGGTCACTGTTCGATCCATTCTCCCACTTCTGCAGGAGAACGACTGGATGTGCTCAATAGACCTCAAGGATGCGTACTACCACATTTTGATGGTCAGACCATCCAGGAGGTTCTTCCACTTTCAGCTGGGAGCCAGCCATTATCAGTTCAGGGTCCTACCCTTCAGTCTCACCACAGCCCCCAGGGTGTTCACCAAGGTCATGGCAGTTGTAGGGGCCCACCTGAGGCTTCATGGAATACAGGTCTTTCCGTACCTGGACGACTGGCTCCTAACCACCCCACCAGGCATTAACTCTGCTCAGGCAGGGACTACTTCTTACGCCTAGCCCGCCACCTAAGGATCACGGTAAATCTCCAGAAATCCTCCCTTCAACCCACTCAGATTTTGGAATTCATAGGGGCCAGGATAGACACTACTCAATCCAGAGTCTTTCTGACTACGGACAGGCTTCGCAATCTAAGCCTTCACATTCTAGATCTCTTACGATTGTCAGCCCCACCAGCGGAACTAGTCCTGAGGGCACTGGGATCTATGGCAGCGGCCATCAATCTATCCCCCTTCACTCGCATCAAGATGAGGATCCTTCAGTGGACGCCATCCTCGGTCAACCCCTGACCACACCTATTCCTCTCACCAGGATTTGCAGGGAATCGCTTCTTTGGTGGATCCACTCCAGAGACCTAAGAGAAGGCCGCCCCTTAGTTATACCCCCTCCCCAAGTCACGGTGACCACGAACGCTTCTCTCCTCGGGTGGGGGGGCATTGCATGGGCAGATTCTTCCAAGGCACGTGGACTTGCACAGAGACCTCACTGCATATCAACGTCCTGGAGATGAGGGCGGTGCTTCTAGCGTTGCAAGCTCTCCACCCCCTTCTCCCTCCAGGAACTATTGCACTTCAAACAGACAACATGGCGGTAGTCTGGTACATAAACAGGGGGGAACCAGATCCTATCCACTTTGCAGAGAGGCAATGAGAGTATGGAATGGGCGATATCCACCAACCGCTTTCTCATAGCAACGCAAACATCTTAGCGGACAAGCTGAGTCTGACGATCCTCACCTTACGAGTGGTCTCTGAACCCTGCTGTAGCGAAACAAATCTTTCTCCAATGGTGTCAACCTTGCTGCGATCTCTTCACCTTGCCTTCAAACACAAAGTGCAGCGAATTCTTCGCTCTGATTCCCCCACCAGGGGAAATCCCCAGAGACGCTCTAGTTCATGCTTGGCCATCCAGTCTTCTGTATGCTTATCCTCCTCTTCCCTTGATGACAAAATTCTTGCAGAAAGCTCGTCGGTTGGGGAGCAGAATTATCCTCATAGCCCCATTCTGGCCTCGCCAAACCTGGTTCCCTTACCTATGGTCTCAAGTACATCCTCCTTGGATTTTGGATCCCAAACTGGATCTAATCTCTCACCCTTTAGGATTGAAGACCCCCAATCTGGACTGCCTGAAGCTGTCAGCTTGGTTGATCCAGTTCCCTTGATGGCTAGGACTCCCGGTATATCATCTTTGGTTAAGGCCATCCTGGTGGCCACCCATAAACCATCCACCAGGAAGATCTACAACAGTAAATGGAAACTTTTCTCGATCTGGGTGGAGCACAGGAACTTGGATCCCTTTACGGCTCCGATTCCAGCAGTCCTAGACTTTCTTTCACATACCTTTGATTAAGGAGCCAGTGCTTCTACTATTAAAGTTCAGTTGGCAGCTATCTCCCACTACCATGTTGGTAACAGCTCAGGGCCGCTAGCATCCTCCAAAATATGCAAAGCTTTCTTGAAAGGAACTTTTTTGTTAAGACCCTCCCCGTTAAAGATCCAGTCCCCCCATGGGATCTTACCCTAGTTCTTCAAGCTCTGACTGGGCCCCCCTTTGAGCCCGCGGCTTCAGTCGATTTGTATCATGGAAAACGGCCTTTCTGATTGCCATTACTTCTGCAAGAAGAATATCAGAGCTTCATGCTCTTTGCAGTAAACCTCCCTATATCATTTTTCATAAAGACAGGGTCTCCCTCAGGACTCATCCCTCCTTTCTTACCAGGGTGGCTTCGGAAGTCAACATCAACCAGACCATTAATTTGCCTGTTTTCTTTCCAAATTTTCAGAATAAAGGAGAATACAGACTTCACTGTCTGGATGTTCACAGACAGTTATGCTTTTACTTAAATAGAACAGCAGATCTTCGAAAATCTGACCAACTTTTTGTTTCCTTTGCAAAATCTTGTCTGGGCAAGCCAGTTACTAAGGTAACCTTAGCTGGATGGATTTCACAGTGCATTCTAGCTTACAAAAGCTCTGATCGTCCTGAGCCCTTGAGAGTACGAGCCCATTCTACCCAATCCATGGCCTCTTCTGCTGCGTTCTGGTCAAAGGTTTCCTGGATGACATTTGCTCGGCAGCTACTTGGGCTTCCTCTCATACCTTTATTACACACTACAAATGGGATTTGATCTCCAGAGGACGTGCATCGTTTGGCTCAGCAGTGCTCCGGAATATCCTTCCATAAGGGCCTCCCAAGTTGTTGGTAGCTGGGGACTCTGTCCCACAGGTTGCAGAGCAAATGAAGTTAACTACTTCAGATAAAGAAGTTATGTACTCATCATAACGTTCCATCTGAGTAGGTAACTTCATTTGTCTGCAACCGACCCGCCCTCCATCCCCCACACCCTTAGTTCGTTATCTAAGAGTCAGGATATGGCTTCCTTTCATGGACGTCATTGAAACAGATTGGAACCACTCCTAGGTTATGGAATTCCTTATTGTCCTTTGGCAAACTCGATCTGAGGGTTAGAGGGAGATGGCAGGGCATTATGGGTAGGGTGGAGGAGCTCGGAGCTCGGATCTATTAGCTTGGAAAGCTGCCGGCTCGGATCCGATACCCACAGGTTGCAGACAAATGAAGTTACCTACTCAGATGGAACATTATGGTGAGTACATAACTTCTTTTTAAATTTGTTGGATGTACATCGACGGCCACATTTCTATTTACATTGCAGTAAGAAGATTAGAAAGCTTGATTAGTTATTTGTCTCATTTTCCTCAGCCAAACCTAGAAGAAAGGTTTCCAACGTGATACTTTGTCTTTTTCATTTTTCCTCACAAATGGGGATTGGATTAGATCGTCTGATCTGACTCTGCTGCATACACAAGACTTTGTGTCCGACTCTCGAGCTCCTCCCTTTACCCATAATGTTGTGTTCCATCCCCATCACCTTAGAGCTCATTTGCCACCATCGTGGTTGGACATAGGTTCCACTCTTGAGCATAATAAGCAGTATTTTTCTTGTAATAATTTGATTTGGTTTATTTCTAAAACTTGCTTCCTTTTCTATTAAAACTTGTGGCTTCTTCTGTCCATTTCCTCTTTCTCAAGTTTTTGCTGGCATTAGGGTCTCTTTTCTTCTCCTGTTAACTTTTACTCAGTTTAAGTAGTATCACTACCATTGTTGGTACATCTCTTTTTCCTTTTCTTATCTTTTTAGGTATTCTCTAACATACCATAGCTGGTATTCCCTATTCTTTCTTAGATTATTTTTGGAAATAAAATATATTTAATACTTTGTTTTATTGTGGATTTTTCAATATAGGTTATACTGTAATTTCCTTCCTCGCCATGTCAGAGAAACCTACTGGCTTCAAAAAGTGTGTTTCTTGTGGGCATAAGATCCCAAACTCAAATGCTCACAAGACGTGCCTGTATTGCCTAGAGCCAGACCGTCGTCACTCCTCGTGTTCCAGTTGCACCACCTTCAGTCCCAGGATGTTATCAGACAGGTGCAACAAACTGATTTTAAAAGAGTTGCTACCTGCGTCTTCTGGGGCTCAAACCCCAACCAAATGCTTAATTAAGTTTCTTCAGATGCCAGAAAGAGTTGTCCTCAGAAGTCCCCAAGGGCTTCTTCGGAGCCACTGGAAAAGATTAGAAAAATTTCAGATGTTACTACCTTTGATTCGAAACCTCTTGGGCCACCTTCGGATCCAAAGCCTTCATTGGATCCAAAAGCTTTGGCTCTTATTTTCATTCCTGCTTGCTATCTACTTCTTTTTCAGAACCTAAACCCTCTGATCCGACAACCAGTTCAACTCATAGAAGTTGTACTCCACAGTATGGACTAAAACCTGTTTCTCCTTCTCTGCCCACTCAACATTTTCAGTCTCCGAGGAAACAATGTAGACCCTCATCCACAGCGTCTTTCAGGTCTTTGAGGAGTTTGACAGATGCAAATGTGGATATGGTGATGCAAAAATGTCTCGGGGCTCCGATCCAGATGGGGCTCCTGTGAGCTCCATCCCCTCCTGGATCCGAGCGCACCTGCAAAGTCCATACTCTCTCCTTCTCTGATCCATATGGTGGTTTCGGAGTCCCTGGATACGAGATTACCAAAAGGTTCAGTGACTGATCCAAGGAAAATACTTCCTTTGACTCTGACCGGTTCTGCTCCGATGCCATTGGATCAGAGTGCGTCTCGGATCCAAAAGGTTGGCGGCGGGTCTGAGGGGTTGCGTTTGACCCCAACTTTGTCAAATCCATCCCCTTCCTCTTGGAGCCTCTTCTCTGGAAAGCTCGTGTCCGATTCTCCCCATGAGGCTGAGATCCCAGGAGTGACCCCGATCTTCCTTCCTTGGAGGCTTTGGCTCTGAGGGGGGGGGTTTCCTCTGATCCTTCGGTTTTCAAGGTGATAGGGCTTTCTCACTTTCCCCCCTCTTCTGGTACCTCTTCCAAACACCCCATGGAAGAGGTTCCTCTGAAGAGGACCTTTTAAAAGGAGGGACACAGACTCGCCCATGGAGTCTCACATGGATGACACTGATTTTGATGAAGAAGGATCCCCCAGATTGCCAACCGATGGCATTGGAGATATCCTTGAAATCCTCAAACAGAAGGGTGTTTGGTCTTCATGTCCTTCTCATGAAGACTCAGTGTTTCTGGAAGCTTTCAGTTCTAGACCATCTGTGCCTTGGGTGACCCCCCCCCAGCAGATGAGCTGATTGATTTGGTTTCCCGCCAGGCTTGGAAGAAGCTGGACACTGTTGATATCTCCAAGTACCTGGACAATTTTCTAGTCCCTGTTGCTGATGGATCCCACTGGAGCAAGGGAGTCCCAGTTGATGCTATAGTGGTGGCGGCAGTCACCAAGAAGGAGCTAGCTGAACAAAGCTCCTCTGTCCACTAACTGAACAGGGAGTCCAGAGCGATGGACAGATTTGGAAAGCAAGCGTACATCTCAGCTATGTTCACGCTGAGGTTGCTAAACTACTTGGCACACTTCAGTCGGCTACAGAGAGATTTGATGAAGAAACTATCAAACACGCTGAATCCATGTCTGCGAAGGATTTCAAAAAGATTTCCTCTCAAATGGCCACTCCACTGTCCATTTCTAATGCATCGATGAAGCTGATCTCCAATGCAGTGGAAGGTACCTCATGAGCAGCCGGTTCAGGCATAGCCATAAAGAGACATACCTGGATGCAACTGTGCAATTTTAAGGAGCCCTTCAAGGCGTCCTTTGTCAGTGCTTCCTTTGATGGCACTCCCTTGTTCGAGCCATCAGTTAAAGACATGCTTACCCACAGTGAACAAGGGGGAAAGACCGTCTGCTGTAGGAATCAAGTTTTCTGCCCCTCAACAGACCTTCTGTAGAAACCAGCAAAGGTGATATGATGTGGTTCTGAAAATCTCTGGGACCTCTCCAGGATTCACTTTGGGATAATTCCTCCAGAGACAAAGGAGGAAATTTGAATAGAAGAGTCACCCTAGAGGCAGAGAGAGCCTGAATAATCAGGGCTTCAGAGATTCTTTTTCCGATGGACCTCATCAGCACTCCTGAAGTGCTGCCTGTCTGTCCAACTTTGGAGGCAGTCAGGTGGTCATTTCTCTTTGCACCTAGATGCCTGGACAGATATCACAACAAATTCATGGGTGCTAAGAATCATATCCAGAGGGTACTATGTACCATTTTCCTTTCTGCCTCCTATCCAAAAGAGAAACTTTCTAATGTTCCACCAAGTCAGAGGGAAGATGCAGCCCAAGAAATACAAAAGCTGCTGCAGAAGAGACTCATCCAGGTGGTCCCACTTGACCAGATAGGATTCGGAACTTCCACTTCTTTTTAGTGCCAAAGAAAACAGGGGACACAAGACCCATTTTGGCTCTAAGCAAATGAACCAGTATGTAAAGATGAAGTTCCAAATGGTTATGGTTCAGTCCATCCTGCCTATTCTGAGTAAGGATGATTGGATGTGTTTATAGATCTCCAAGACACGTATTGGCAAATGAACCAGTATGTAAAGATGAAGTTCCAAATGGTTATGGTTCAGTCCATCCTGCCTATTCTGAGTAAGAATGATTGGATGTGTTTATACATCTCCAAGACACGTATTGTCACAAAAATGGGCAGGCGATCCAGGAAATATCTGTGCTTTCGGCTGGGAGCCAATCATTACCAATTCAGAGTACCTCCTTTTGGACTCCTCACAGCCCCAGGATGTTTACCAAATGTATGGCAGTCATGGCAGCTTATTTGAGACTGAAGGGATTCCAGGTGTTTCCATATCTCTGATTGGCTCCTCAATGCCCCATCCAAGCTTCAACTTCTACAAGCCAGGGACTTACATGCTCCAGCTTTCCAACATTTTAGGCATCTCTATAAACCATACCAAGTCAAACCTAGTCCTGGTACAGACCCTGGAATTTATAAGAACTCTCTTGGCTACCTACAACTCAGGTGGCATCCTCTCTATCGCATCATATCCTTGAGACATTAGGTTCAGTCTTTACTGGCTCTCTTGTCTCCTCCAGCAAGATTACTATAAGCTCTTGGATTGATGTTCGCTGCCATACTTCTAGTCCCTCTAGCATGATTCTTTATGCAAATCCTTCACTGGACTTTGGTGGTATAGTGGTCCATGCTTTATCAGCCCCTGTTTTTTTCCCATAAGACTCACCCCAATGTGCAAATATCATATTCTTTGGTGGATTCAGTCCGATCTATTTCTGTGTAGACCATTTACCCTTCTGTCCCCAGTTGCCTCAGTTGCCAAAGATGCTTTCCAGCTGAGATGAGGGGGAATTTCTTGGGAAAGATGGTCCAAGGCACATGGTCCTCCCTGGAGACCAAGTTGCATATCAACGTCCTAGAGATGAACACACACCTAGTGTTGCAAGCATTTCAAGATGTTCTCCCTGTAGGGGATGTTGCAGTTCAAACAGACACGTCAGTAGTCTGGTACAGCAACAAGCAAGGGGAAACCTGATTTTATCCACTGTGCAGAGAGGCCATGAGGGTTTGGGAATGGGCGATCGCTTCATACTGCTTCCTCATTGCAGTGCACATCCTGGGGAAAACCATTGCACTAGCAGACGGGCTCAACAGATCCATTCTGATGCCTCACGGGTGGTCAGTCAGTCAGTAGCGAATACGATCTTCAGCCACTGGGGCCAGCCTTGCTGTGACCTGTTTGCCTCAACCCTCAACAACAAGTGTAGCAAGTACTTCTCTCTGATCCACCCTCCGGGTGAGTCACCAAGAGACACTCAGATTCACACTTGGTCCTTGGGTCTCCTGTATGCCCACCCTCCTCTTACAGAAAGCAAGCAGGCTGAAGATCATTCATCCTCATTTCCCCCTTCTGGCCTCAGCAGGTATGATCCCCCTTTTTTCGGTCTCACTTGAGATGTCCTCCATGGGTACTGGAACCCTATTCAAGGTCTTCTGTGTCATCCATCGAGAGTTCAACACCCCAATTTCCACACCCTCAAACTAACCATATAGTTTCTTCACTTCCAGTAATAGGCAGTCCAGGCTTGCTTCCCCAGTTTTTGAGATTATGATGGCCTCCCAGAAGGCTTCTACCAAGAAAGTCTACAGAAGCAAATGGAAAAGATTTTCTATTTGGGCTTCCAACCAGAATATTGACCCTTTTTCAGCATCAACTTCAGCCATTCTTCTGTTTCTAAACTTTTTAAAGAAGGAGCTAGTTTTTCTACCATCAAACTTCAGTTGGCAGCAATTTCTAATTTCCATCCTCGAACCAAATTCTTTTCTCTGGCTTCGTCTGGATTGTGTAGAGCCTTCACGAAGGGCGTCTTTATCCTCAGTCTCCCCCCAGTAAAGGACCCCTGTCCTCCTTGGAACCTTACTGTGGTCCTTCAGGGTTCAACTCTGAAACCCTTTGAACTGGAAGACAAATAAGATATGAAGTTTCTTTCTTGGAAAATGATCTTAGTGGCTATCACTTCAGCAAAAAGAATTTCTGGGCTGCAGGCCCCATCAGCGAAACCTCCATACATTACTTTTTGTATGGGCAACATGTGTCTATAGACCAACCCTTCCTTTCTTCCTAAAGAGGTGACAAAAAGTAACATTAACCAGTCCATACAATTACCAGTCCAGTCTTCTTTCCAAAATTTAACAAATAAAGTAGAATACATGCTTTGTCTCCTTGAAGTGCACAGGCAATTATGCTTTTATTTTCACAGGACAAAACAGTTCAGGAAGTCTGATCAGCTGTTTGTATCCTTTGCCTGTAACTGCTTGGGTCAGGCAGTATTTAAAATTACACTAGCCAAATGGATTACGGATTGCATTTCATTGGTTTATTCTCAAAAAGGATTATATTTGCCACAACCTCCTAGAACTCAGTCCACCCAGTCTGTGCCTACTTTATCTGCCTTTTTGTCAAGGACTTCCATTGATATTTGTACTGCAGTCACTTGGTCAAAGACTCATACTTTTGTTACACATTACAAGTTAGATATTGTCTCAAGAAGCAGAGCTTCTTATGGTTCGACGGTGCTCCGGCATGTCCAAGAAGGCCTTCTGAGGGCTATATAGCTGAGGATTCTGTCCCATTTATGAGGAAGAATAAAAAGGACAACAGTAAATGTAGAAGTTATGTACTTACCATAACTTGGCATCTGTATTGTCCAGGTTCATTCTTCCTCACCTTCCCTCCCAACCATCCCCCAGCCTTGTCATTCCTAAAAGTATCTGTTAGTTCCTAGAAGTATCTGTTAGACTGTATTAGAACCTTTCAGTTTCAAGTTTCAGCCCTAGCCTTTTCTTATGCCTATATCTATCTTGGGAGATTAGGCAGCAAAATCAGTATGAGGTGTTGAGGATAGACTAGAGCATTATGGATAGAGGGAGGAGCTTGAGAGTTGGATCCCAAGTCTTGTGTATGTGGCTGAGTTGGATCCGATCCCCATTTGTGAGGAAGAATGAGAATGGAAAACACAGATGGCAAGTTATGGTAAGTGCATAACTTCTAATTTCCCATGTTTACAAAGCAAAAGGCTTGTCCTTGCCCAAACCTCCCAAGGCTCACTCAGCTGGATCTGTGGCTACTTGGGTTCATAGGTTGGTACTAGACTATTGGCCCTATGACCTATACAAGCCTAGCTATAACAATTCCCTGGCTATTTCTTCCCACACGATTTACTTTCTGGACCCCTGTCTTGACAGGGCAACTGACGTGATCCCCGGGGTGAATTTCCTTTCTCCCATCCAATCGTCAAGGTTCCTTTTGAAGAGGGCCAAAGAGGCACTCTGCTTGTCATGTATGGGCAGTCTATTCTAGAGTCTGGGGAGTCTCTGGGTCAGGAACCTATCCCTCCAGCATGTTTTGTTTATTGTGATGACAAGGTTTAGATCCCTGGAGCATGTGGCTCTGAGGGATTGGGATTTCTTTAAGTGTAGCATGTCCAACAGCTCTGGGTTTGACATGGCTTTGCATGTTAAGCAGTGATTGCCTCTGAGTAGACTATATGCGACAGAGTATAGCTGGAGTTTTTTAAGGTGGTCAGGATAGGGCATCTGCTTTAGGCCCGTGATTCTGTTAGTGAGGTATTTCTGCGGCCTTTCCAGTTGTTGCAGGTGTCTTGAGAGGTACATACGTAATGGGGTGTTTTATTCTATAATGGGTCTAATGAGGGATGAGTACAGTGGGACCTTAGTAATGAGGTGTGCCACGTGGGATTTCCTGACTGTTGTGGCGATGTGGTTATCTAAGATGAGACCACTGTCCACCTGTATTCCTGTCTCTTATCACACTTTCTGTGTTTAGTGTACTGCCACCTATGTGGTAATTCATGGGTACATGTTTTTTCCCAAGGGGATAACTATACAATGTTCATCGTGCATTACAGCTGCAGTAGTTACATATGGGTTTTCAGCCGGCAGGCGGTCCCTCGGTCGGCCGAATTCCAAAGTCTTGGTCCGGCATTGGTTGTTGTCGCGTACTCTTCTGACGTCAGGAAGGCTAGAGTATAAAAGACACAGCCGACGCCATCTTCTTCAGTCTTTTTTGCCGCGCGGTGCCCGAAGCAGAAGCAGTTCGCAAGTGCCGGTCGGCCAGCTCCTGAATTAAAAAATTTCGAACGAAGTCTTCATTAAAGCTAAGTACCCGTTGGGGAACCTTTTCTTGCCTCAGACCGATGTCAGAAAAAGTTAATAATTGTATTTTGTGGGAAGCAAATACCGCATAAGGATTTCCATTCCCTTTGCATACCTTGTTTGGGCCCAGACCACGACGCCTCGGGCTGCGGC
Organism: Protopterus annectens; assembly: GCF_019279795.1. NCBI lineage: Eukaryota > Metazoa > Chordata > Ceratodontiformes > Protopteridae > Protopterus > Protopterus annectens. Next base: position 622,115,231 of record NC_056751.1, on the reverse strand, counting down.
AAGCTACTTTCAATAAACGCACTATCAAGCCGTCGGGCGGAGTATGCCCAACATTATTTTGGGAAAGCGCTTAACTATAAAATGTCGCCGGATACCCGACTACCGCTATGTCCATAGAAAACGAAAGAAAAGGACCGCTCAGTCGAGAACTGCGTCTCCACCGACACCACGCCGAAACAAGCTCCACGTGGGCCGGTTCTCAGTGAGACGCCTTTGCAGTCCCTGACTACCGACGACACTCCCTCGGCGGGGTCTTCTGTGCCTGAGACCGCTGGTTCTTCGGCCCTTTCCCAGACTACTACCGAAGCACCTGCTCATGTCGAACCCACCAATGTGGATAGATCTACATCCACTCATGGTGTATTTCGGCCTTCATCTTCCTTCTCCATCAAGGCCTTTACAAAAGCAAAATCAGCCAAGCAACTTTCTAGGCCTGCCTCACAAGGCCCAAGAAGCACATGCTTAAAATGGCTGAAGACCTGATCACTCTTATTAGAGGCTCACAGGCCCCTCCTGACAAGAGACCCAGAGTAGAGGAGGATTCCTCCTTCTGACCAAGATTCCATTTTATCAGAACATTCTGATGCTGAGGAACAGTCTTATTCTCCCTTTGAGGATTCGGATGCAGAGCAGTCCATTCCTTCTGTATCCCCCTGAGGGTTTTTCCTTTGGGGAGACTTTACACACTTGGGAAGGGGAACCAAACTTTTTCCCCAAAAAATTGGAAGGCCCAAGACCCCCTTTTCCAAAAATTCCAAAAAAGGGGGGGGAAAAGACTTTTAAAAAGGGAAAAAATTTCTTTTTGGGGGTTAACCTCCCCGCCAAAAACCCTCCTTGGGGGCCTTTTTTTTCCTCCCTGGTTTTTGGACCAAAAAAAAACTTTTGGGTTTGATTGGGTTATCTTCGAAAGGGGCCCCCCCTTTTTTTTTGGGGGTTTAATCCTTTTTCCAGGGGAAAGGGGTTTCGGGAAAGAGGTCCGGAATGGTCCCCCGGGGCCTTGAACAAGTTGGAATAACAACCCTAGGTTGAACACAAGTGTTCCCTGTTTTTGAGTTAAAACAACAGCAGATTTGGTCGAAAAAGCAAAAACCGAACCATTCAAAGGGCCCAGGGGGTTTGGAAATGGGCGATCGCTTCATACTGCTTCCTCATTGCAGTGCACATCCTGGGGAAAACCATTGCACTAGCAGACGGGCTCAACAGATCCATTCTGATGCCTCACGGGTGGTAAGTCGGTCAGTAGCAGCGAATACGATCTTCAGCCACTGGGGCCAGCCCTAATGTGACCTGTTTGCCTCAACCCTCAACAACAAGTGTAGCAAGTACTTCTCTCTGATCCACCCTCCGGGGGAGTCACCAAGAGACACTCAGACTCGCACTTGGTCCTTGGGTCTCCTGTATGCCCACCTTCCTCTTCCAGAAAGCAAGCAGGCTGAAGATCATTCATCCTCATTTCCCCCTTCTGGCCTCAGCAGGTATGGTTCCCCTTCTTTCGGTCTCACTTGAGATGTCCTCCATGGTTACTGGAAACCTATTCAAGGTCTTCTGTGTCATCCATCGAGAGTTCAACACCCCAATTTCCACTCCCTTAAACTAACCATATAGTTTTTTCACTTCCAGTAATAGGCAGTCCAGGCTTGCTTCCCCAGTTTTTGAGATTATCATGGCCTCCCAGAAGGCTTCTACCAAGAAAGTCTACAGAAGCAAATGGAAAAGATTTTCTATTTGGGCTTCCAACCAGAATATTGACCCTTTTTCAGCATCAACTTCAGCCATTCTTCTGTTTCTAAACTTTTTAAAGAAGGAGCTAGTTTTTCTACCATCAAATTTCAGTTGGCAGCAATTTCTAATTTCCATCCTCAAACCAAATTCTTTTCTTTGGCTTCGTCTGGATTGTGTAGAGCCTTCACGAAGGGCGTCTTTATCCTCAGACCCACCCCACCCCCCAGTAAAGGACCCCTGTCCTCCTTGGAACCTTACTGTGGTCCTTCAGGGTTCAACTCTGAAACCCTTTGAACTGGAAGACAAATAAGGTGCCTCAACGAATCCTGGAAACTATCGCCCCATAAGCCTGACTAGCTTGGTCTGCAAAGCTATGGAAAGGATAATCATGGACCTCCTAAATAAAGATATTGGGGACCTACAGACACTGGATCCTACCCAGTTCAGCTTTGTTAAGGGCAGATCCTGCCTCTTAAACCTGGTTGATTTCTTTGAAACAGTCACCAAGGCCATTGACGAGGGGAAGGTGGTCCACACAGCCTACCTGGACCTCGCAAAAGCCTTCGATAAATTATAGATAAGCTCACCAGCTTAAATATAAACCCCTATGTCACTAGATGGATTGCAAACTGGCTCAAGGACAGAACCCACATGGTTAGAATTGCTGGAGCCATGTCAGACTCCAAACCAGTTACAAGTGGTGTCCCACAAGGCTCAGTCCTGGGACCTCTCTTGTTCGGTATATATTTCTCGGAGGTACAGGCCAACACGGAAGGACTGTGGCTGACCAAGTTCGCAGCTGACTGCAAACTGGGCGCCATAATCAACTCTCCAGCCGACACAAGCATCCTCCAAAAGGGCCTCATAGAAACAGACAACTGGTGCCAGAGCCATGGCCTCAAGCTAAATGCCAAAAAGTGTATAGTCATCCCCTTTGGCAAAAACAAAGTGCCCACAAATTACCACATAAATGGTAATCCATTAAGTACAGAAGAAGTAATTAGGGACCTGGGGACCCAAGTTGATAGCAATCTCTCATTTGACAACCACGTGGCCAAAGTGGTTAGAAAAACATCTTATATAGCCCACCTAATCATGAAGGGATTCACATCTAGATCAGGGGGGGTCATCGTGCCTCTTTACTCATCCCTCATCAGGCCCATAATTGAGTACAATGCCCCTTTTGGGATGTACCTTACCAGACACCTGCAGCAACTGGAAAGACCCCAAAAGTACCTCACCAAGAGGATCAAAGGGCTCAAACAGATGCCATATGCTGCCTGGTTAAAGAAACTCCAGCTCTACTCAGTGGCATGCCGCCTGTTCAGAGGCGATCTGTGCCTGACTTATAAAGAAATGTCCAACCCGGAATTAATGGACATGCTGCACCTCAGAAAATCCAAATTCCATCGTGCTACTCGCTCGAGAGACTTGAACCTCAGCACTGAAATAAATAGGACATGCTGGAGGGACAGATTCATAACCCAGAGGCTCCCTTCACTTTGGAATAAAATCCCAGTCCAGGTTAGGCAGAGTCCCTCATTGACTCTCTTCAAGAGGAATCTTGATGAGTGGATGGGAGATCGTAGGTTTACCCCGGGTATCACTTCTGTGTCACTGTTAGACAGAGGCACAGAATACTAACCTCGAAAAAGGGCATAGCAAAATAAATTTAAAATGGGTGGCGAAAGCCAAACACATTCTGGCTAGGCTTATAAATGCCCTAGGGCAGATAGCCTAGTATGAACCTATGAAGTTTCTTTCTTGGAAAATGATCTTAGTGGCTATCACTTCAGCAAAAAGAATTTCTGGGCTGCAGGCCCCATCAGCGAAACCTCCATACATTACTTTTTGTATGGACAACGTGTCTATAGACCAACCCTTCCTTTCTTCCTAAAGAGGTGACAAAAAGTAACATTAACCACTCCATACAATTACCAGTCCAGTCTTCTTTCCAAAATTTAAGTAGAATACATGCTTTGTCTCCTTGAAGTGCACAGGCAATTATGCTTTTATCTTCACAGGACAAAACAGTTCAGGAAGTCTGATCAGCTGTTTGTATCCTTTGCCTGTAACTGCTTGGGTCAGGCAGTATTTAAAATTACACTAGCCAAATGGATTACGGATTGCATTTCATTGGTTTATTCTCAAAAAGGATTATATTTGCCACAACCTCCTAGAACTCAGTCCACCCAGTCTATGCCGACTTTATCTGCCTTTTTGTCAAGGACTTCCATTGATATTTGTACTGCAGTCACTTGGTCAAAGACTCATACTTTTGTTACACATTACAAATTGGACATTGTCTCAAGAAGCAGAGCTTCTTATGGTTCGCCAGTGCTCCGGCATGTCCAAGAAGGCCTTCTGAGGGCTATATAGCTGAGGATTCTGTCCCATTTATGAGGAAGAATAAAAAGGACAACAGTAAATGTAGAAGTTATGTACTTACCATAACTTGGCATCTGTGTTGTCCAGGTTCATTTTTCCTCCCCTTCCCTCCCAACCATCCCCCAGCCTTGTCATTCCTAAAAGTATCTGTTAGTTCCTAGAAGTATCTGTTAGACTGCATTAAAACCTTTCAGTTTCAAGTTTCAGCCCTAGCCTTTTCTTATGTCTATATCTATCTTGCGAAATTAGGCAGCAAAATCAGTATGAGGTGTTGAGGATAGACTAGAGCATTATGGATAGAGGGAGGAGCTTGAGAGTTGGATCCCAAGTCTTGTGTATGTGGCTGAGTTGGATCCGATCCCCATTTGTGAGGAAGAATGAGAATGGAAAACACAGATGGCAAGTTATGGTAAGTGCATAACTTCTAATTTCCCATGTTTACAAAGCAAAAGGCTTGTCCTTGCCCAAACCTCCCAAGGCTCACTCGGCTGGATCTGTGGCTACTTAGGTTGGTACTAGGCTATTGGCCCTATGGCCTGTGCAAGCCTAGCTATAACAATTCCCTGGCTATTTCTTCCCACACTATTTACTTTCTGGACCCCTGTCTAACAGGGCAACTGACGTGATCTCCTGGGTGAATTTCCTTTCTCCCATCCAATCGTCAAGGTTTCTTTTGAAGAGGGCCAAAGAGGCACTCTGCTTGTCATGTATGGGCAGTCTATTCTAGAGTCTGAGGAGTCTCTGGGTCAGGAACCTATCCCTCCAGCATGTTTTGTTTATTGTGATGACAAGGTTTAGATCCCTGGAGCATGTGGCTCTGAGGGATTGGGATTTCTTTAAGTGTAGCATGTCCAACAACTCTGGGTTTGACATGGCTTTGCATGTTAAGCAGTGATTGCCTCTGAGTAGACTATATGCGACAGAGTATAGCTGGAGTTTTTTAAGGTGGTCAGGATAGGGCATCTGCTGTAGGCCTGTGATTCTGTTAGTGTGGTATTTCTGCGGCCTTTCCAGTTGTTGCAGGTGTCTTGAGAGGTACATACGTAATGGGGTGTTTTATTCGATAATGGGTCTAATGAGGGATGAGTACAGTGGGACCTTAGTGATGAGGTGTGCCACATAGGATTTCCTGACTGTTCTGGCGATGTGGTTATCTAAGGTGAGACCACTGTCCACCTGTATTCCTAAGTCTCTTATCACACTTTCGGTGTTTAGTGTACTGCCACCTATGTGGTAATTCATGGGTACATGTTTTTTCCCAAAGGGGATAACTATACATTTCTTGGCATTGAGCTTGAGCCCATGGCTCTGGCACCAAGCATCTGTTTCTGTAAGGCCCTATCCACATCATTTGGAGATTCAGTAATGGCTCCCAGTTTGCAGTCATCTGCGAACTTTGTTAGAGCCAGAGTCCCTGAGTATTGGCCTGTACTTCAGAGAAGTAGATTCCAGATGAATGGTCCCAGGACTGAACCATGAGGTACTCTACTTGTCTGGAGCTGGATTTGGAGTCCGCCATAACTTCTGCAACTTTTTTCTCCAGAGTTTCACTGGGTGATATTAGTGCTGCTGCTACCTGGTCTAGTGTTCATACTTTTAATATCTTACTGTAAATTGGATTTACAGTCAAGATTGAGAGCCTCCTTTGTTTCTGCTGTGCTCTGGAATTTCCTTCTCCGAGATCTCCCACATGCACTAGTAGCTGGGGACTCTGTCCCCTTCGTTGAGGAATGGATGGAAGAGACAACATCAGGTTTAGAGGTTATGTAATTACCACAGTGCTAGATCTGAGTTGTCTGCTTCCATCCTTCCTCAACTTTTTTTCTCTCTCCCTTGACTCCTGGAGTGACTACTGGATTACATTGGCTTGATCATGTACTCCTGAAGCAGCTGTTTTTTTATGCTATGTTATTTTTGGTCTTTCTGATGAAGGAGCAGTTTTTTTTATTCTGGAATGTGGGCAAACTCTGTCTGAAACATCTCTGTCATTGCAGGAGGTTATGGGTAAGGGGGGAGGAGCCTGAACACTGGATCTAATGTCTGAGAGTGGCTGAAATCCATCCATTAAGGAAGGGTGGAAGCAGATAACACAGATCTAATGTTATGGTAAATGCATAACTTTCATTTTATGCCTAATTCCATGAGTTTTGTTTACAATGCCTCAGTGAGGTATTGTATCCTATGTCTTGGCCAGATCAAGATACGCAGTATACACCATTTTGCCCCTTGTTGACTAGATTGAGTAAGCATAATTTTCCCTTGTCAAAAATGATTAGGGTTGGATCCAGTGTCTAGAGGTTTTCAGTGTCATTAATCATTTCCATGATAACTCTTTCAATGGCTTTACATATGAGACTAGTTAGACTAATGGGTCTCTAGTTTCTGGGGTCCGTAGAAGGCTTGTCCTTATGCTGAGGGATGACTGTTGCAGTTCCCCATTTGCATGGCATGAAGCCTGACTGGAGGCTATGGGTAAATAGTGACTGTGGTGGTTCTGATAGGTCATGCTTCATGCTATTTAGGAGGCATCCCTGGATATTGTCAAGGCCTACTGATGTGGTGTTTTTGGCCTTGGAGAGTGCATTTGGGACCTGATTCCTAGTGATAGTTGGGGGAGTCATGTTCGATGGTGTTTCTTGAGGGGTGACCAGGGAAAGAGGGGAATGAAGTTGGAGGTGAATTTATCAGCTAATAGATTTGCTATATCTCCCATCTCAGTGAGGTGGCGCCATTAATTAGTAGCTCTGCACATTGTTATGTACAGCTTTTGAGGTTGCAGACATAGCTAAAGAAAGCCTTGTGATTGCCCTTTGTCTTGGAGGCTATTTTTATATGAAAATTAGCTTTGGTTGACCTGATTTGCCCTATGAGTTGGTGAGGGAGTTTTTATCCCACTGAGCATTCTATTTCTTGACTTTTACTATGTCTTCCTTCTGTTGTACAGGCTATTGATGTCTGGATTCCAGTACGATGGCTTGTTTTTTGAGTTTATTCTGAGCTTATTTCTGGTAGGCACAGCTGTCTCTGTGCATTTATTAACATAATGTATAGAGTATCCGCAAACGTTGTACAGGCTATTGATGTCTGGATTCCAGTACGATGGCTTGTTTTTTTAGTTTATTCTGAGCTTATTTCTGGTAGGCACAGCTGTCTCTGTGCATTTATTAACATGATGTATAGAGTATCCATAAACAATTCTGCATAGGCAACTGTGTTCTCAGAGTTTGGGGAGTTGACATTTTGTCAGATTGTCACTTAATGTTAAGAAGTTTGCCTTAGAATAGCCTGTAAATGCTCTGGGGTTAGTACGGTTAGCAAGTTTTATTTTTATTTCAAAGGAGACAGCTTTATTGTCCAGTGTTGCCTAAGAGGACATTACACTAGGGAGGTGCAGTATGCTCCCATGTTAGTATGGACCAGGTCTAGTATGTTTACTCCCCTAGTGGTTGTGTGAACTGTCTGGTTCAGGATGTTAGTATTTACAAAGTCTAGGATTCTCTGGGCCTACGTGTTTGGGGTTATGCATGATTCCCCGTTTATAGTGGGGTAGTTAAAGTATCCCATGAATATGGTTTTGGGTTGAGTGGTGGTTGTCTGCAATACATGTAAGTATGAGTTATGGGGTTCCAGGGTCATAGAGGGGGGCCTATAGCTAGCAAGGATATGGTATTGGATTTTGCCTGTGGTAATTTGGATAAGGAGAGACTCAAGGTGATCTTATTATTGATGTAGATTTAGACACCTCCACCTTTAGTCCCTGCTTGTGCAGTAGCTGGCCTAAATGTTTTCTTAGCAAAAGTTCCTGATAGACCTGAGATCCTCTAACAAGCAGGTTGCTCCTTCCTGGGATCTTAACTTTCTGCAGGGAAAGTTAACCACGTCTCCATCTGAACCTGTACATCAGGTATATTTATGGTCTGTTACATGGGAAAAGTTCTCCTTTTTGTTTTGACATCTACAAGATGATTATCTGAGTTGTAAACTGACTATCTGATCTGCTTTTGGAATGCAGTATCAATAAAAACAAGTCCCCCATTCATATCCAAGGTTGTTTTCAGATTTTCTTTGAATCAGGCTATCCATCACACAGTCCAAGTAAACCAAAGGAAGACGAAGTCCAAGCCGACAAGAATTTATTGACAACAAAAAAGAACCACCATTGACCTAGGTTTCGTCCAAACAATCGGACTTCTTCAGAATACTGAAACCAGCTCCAAATACACTTAAATATACAATACATTCCAATTATCCAATTAAGTTATACATCGATTAAACAACAATCAAACCATTAATGGTAAAAAAACACCATGATAACCTTACAATATGAACAAACCTTACCAATGTTGCCTATCAATTACTACCATTTAAAAATGAAGAATAAAAATAAAAAGATGACGAATATGACCATGTATAATGAAATTAAACAATAAAAATAACAATGCTACGTGTAAGTGAACAATATGTAAAAAAATTCCTTAACATACAATAATGCCAGTATCGAATGTAATATAAAAAAAGCATGTATAAAAATATATGTGTGTGTAAAAAATATATCTAAAACCATGTTTTAATTGTTACTTCTGTCCTGTAATATGTTTCAGCTTAAGTAAAGGCTTATAGGTTCATAGGTTAGTACTAGGCTAACTGCCCTTGCGAGACGTTTTAAGCCTAGCCAATTATCCCCTGTGAGATTCAAACCCTGTACCTTGTGTTTGTAAGGCAAACATCTTAACCATTAGGCCACCCTCACTGTATAGGCTTAACAGGACTATAGTCATTGAGTCCATAAACAGAGGACAGGAAAACCTCATTTTAATATGACTGATGAGGAGTATATGTTGATGGAGAATTTAGGTTGGATGGGGAGTATACGAATCATGAAGCCCAATAAAGGTAATGGTGTGGTGATCGTGGATAATAGTGATTATGTTAGTCTCATGATGTCAATGCTTATGGAAGATAATTATATTGAAACGAGCATTAATGAAATTAATATTGCCTTTGGTTTACTTAGTTTGTGGTTCCTTGGTTCTTGGTTGTTTTTATCCATCACAGTGTTCTATCCTAATTCTCAAAACCATGGAAAAAGGATTAGTCCTACCTTGGACATGTATAGGCAATTCAGGTACCTCCTTGACAGACCCAAGTCCTTTAAGAAAGCCATTTGCTATTATTTCATATGTTGGGACTAAGAAAAGACAAAATGTGTCAAACTGGCTTTTTCCAGTTTTGTCCTCCTGTATTGCTTGTTTATATATAATGTGTGTGTGTGTGTGTGTGTGTGTGTGTGTGTGTGTGTGTGTAGATATATATATATATATATATATATGTATATAATATGTATGTATATGTATATATGTGTGTGTGTGTGTGTGTGTGTGTGTGTGTGTATATATATATATATATATATATATATGTGTGTGTGTATGTATGTAGATATGTATATTATATATATATATATATATATATATATATATATATATGTATATATATATCTATAATATACATGCACACACACACATATATGGGTCTATATTACATTATCGAAGTTTCAAAACTTCAAATCTCATATGGTCGACACCATATAATCGAAGTTTTGAAAAGTCAAAAATGTAATAAAAACACAAAAACCTACACAAATAAACCATTTAAATGCTCTAGGCAGAGGGGCAAGCCCCCCCTGCACCCCTCACGTGGGGGGCTGTACCCCCATACATCCCCGCTATTTAAATATACCATCTCCGAGATCGCACTACATAGCGGTAAAGGGAAATCAATGGAGATCCCCATTCAGACCGTTCCAGCCTTTAAAAGTTATATATACTCACCATTGGAAAGGGGTGGACTGTAGAAGTTTTCTACAGAAAGCTATGTGGACCTCTGTAAATACCTTTGCAGGGAATTGCATACCAGATTCCGTTGTCTGTATCCAGGACTGGCGTTACTTAGGATCATTCTCCAAGGGTTCTTGGATCCCTGGTCTTCCACCTCCCAGGTTGAATAGGCTTTGGTAATCGACCCATATAGCTAAAGGCTACTGCATCACTGGGTAATGAGCATAGTACGGTTGCGTAAGATGCACTTACCCATAATAGTAGAACCCCCTAGTCTGTTGGGTTCTTTGTTTAGTTCAGAGTGAGTATGCTGCTACTGAAATTTAAGACAGCAAAGTCCTGAAGATGCTCTACTCGACTGCTGGTTTTCCCTTCTTGAGCTGACCAGTCAGCAGTCAAAGTGGAAGTGTGGGAGGAAGCCAGAGCTTTTGGAAGATGGCCAGTTTAGTCTTGTGCAAGACACAAGCCATATAGCTAAAGGCTACTGCAGCAGTGAGGCATTTGAACAGCTACTGTTATGGGCAAGTGCAACTTGCACAACTGTATTTTCTTCTTAAGATCACTGTTGCAGTATTCCTCGCAAATGGGACATATCTGGTCCGACATACTGGTATCCTACCGATCTACAAAGTCCAGGCTCCTTCCTTGCATGCTGTATGTCTGCCCTTAGCATGAACCAGTGTGCTAGTATGAGGGACACATGCAGGTGCCAAATAAATTGGAACTTTCTTGCCACTTGTCTGCATGTGCACACTTCTGTCAGCATCATATCTAGTCATTTATTTTAGTCAGTTTTAGAGCAGATAATTAGACCACTGGGGACCCTTCTTTTCAATAATTTGTGTGAGAACATTTTCTTGCCTCGGTCTTGAAAAGAGGAAAGTCTGACTCTTATGTGTCAGATTTTTTACAAGGACTCCCACATGAGCCGCTCATTTTGTCTTGGGGGCGAGCATGATGTAAAACCTTGTTCTATTTGTCAGGTGTTCTTTTCTAAAACTGTTCAAAGTAGACTTGCCATCAGGACAAATGTCTTCAATTGTCAACTCATACTGTCGTAGCATCATTCTCTATGTTCCTCCCTCAGTTGAAAAAGCATAATAGTAGAAGGGTGCATGGTAGTAAGTAGAAATCTACTTCTCTCAGTCAAGTTGAAAGGGGCATCTCCACTTAGGTGCCTTTGCAGTCCCCAAAGCACCCATCTGTTTCTCCTGGGCCCTCTTACAAAAACCATTATGGCTAAGGAATACAGCATGTTTGACAAGACTGATCTATGGCTGAGTTAGCCTGAAAGGGAAAACCTAGGTGGGTTTTAACTGGGAGCAAAGACAGTTTCTTCAGCTCCTTGCTTGTGAGGGTATCCAGGGCTATGTAATGGAAGTTAGACATTCAGCTTCCACCTCTTAAGATTGTATGTGCGGATGTTCTACATAAACATATTAAAAAAAAAACAATTCATATTTTTCCATCCTCTACACTAATTTCTAGTCAGAAAACCAATAGAGATGTCTGGTTTAACTTTGTAGAGGGACTTTTCAAAGCTCTTCAGGCTTTTCAGACTATGCAACCATAGAACATCTAATGCTTAAGTATAAACATCCAAAAGAAAACAAAAATCTTTTTTTGTTGTAGGGAGGCTAGCCCCCAATTCTACCTGATATTTATATAAAACAGCTCCGAGATTGCACTAGAGTGGGAAAAGGCAAATTTTCCAAACACCACTGTTGCACAGTCTTGCTCAAAAAAGCTGGTATAGCTAGATCATCTGAGTTTTGATCTGCTGTGCCAGCGTTTTGGCTATTCAGTGTAAAAGTACATCAGTGAAATGTAGATAGCCCATATATTTTTTATAAACCGCCAGCAATGCATAGACATTAAACTATTTTACCAGTGCAATGACTGTTTATAAAACTGTGTATACATTTCCAAATACTTATTAGGATAACAATATGTATTATATTGTATTAAACTGGCAAAACCCAAATTGTTTTTATTTAAACCTTTATGTGTGGGGATGATGCACATTTTAAGTATGCCACTAACTAGGCACATTTTTGTCTTCTTTGGTGTTGGAAAGCATGTATAATAGCAGAGATTTCACTGTTAGACCAAAATGAAAAGTTAAAAAAAAAAAAAGTAAATAACACTAGAGCACTTTTTCATCTTGCACAGAAGGAAGAAGCTATTTGTATATTTATCTTTGTCAGGAGTCTAATTTTTCTTTCACTAGTTTTTAATTTTTTTTTTCTTTTTTCCTTTAAATGGATTTGACTTCATGGATCACATGACATGTAAACTGCTGTAAGTAATGTGATTGATGAAGCTTTGAGAAACTAGTTTGGGTTTTGCAAGTTTACGCCAATAAAATGTGTTGAGTTTAATCTACTAAGTGCTGGAAGGTTTCTTTTTTGTGTGTGTTTGTATATGCATTTTTCATGTGTGTGTTTTATATTTGTTTATGTATAAATACACACACACACACACACACACACACACACACACACACACACACACACACACACACACACACACATGTACGTTGCAGGCCAGTTGGTCAGGTATGTCCTTCTGTTCATATGCTGCAATATCCATAACATGAGGGAGTCCACCTCCAGTTGACTTTTACATCCGGCTGTTATACCAAAGTTAAACCGCTACTATGAAAGTACGTGCGACAAGCCGCATCACACCGCAAACGTCGGCCATAAACTGATGTCTGGTATAAAGCAGACCTCAGCAAGTACCTACTTCAGAACTTTTCTGCCACCTGTTTGACTGCCAGCAGTGGTCGTCACTCGCTTCGGAAAGTGGTGTTTGTGCTTCAGATAAGTACCCCATAAGGGTTTTTTGTTAGCTTACTCACTACTGTGTTTATATTTTGTGAGTTAATGTCAGCTAGTAAGGGCAAGTGTCAGTGTGGAAGATACATTCCACATAAACATGCTCATGAGCTCTGTTTAATTTGCTTAGGCCCAGAACATGACCATATGTCCTGTGACATTTGTAAGGCCTTCGACCCTAAGACCCTTAGGAGCCGGCTCGCATCCTTTAGGCTTTATTTTGAAAAATCAGCAAATGCCTTGCTCGGGATATGGACCTGACTTCGGCCCCTTTGGAAGAGCCGCAAACCAAAAAGGCCAAAAAGTCTTGGCCTGAACCATTGGCTGCTCCCTCTATTCAGAGTGTCCCTCCTGAGGCCGATGAAGGGCTGGAGGCCGCATAGGAAACTACAGAGTCTCCTTCAGGCACCCCGGGGGAAGCTGATAAGGAGTCTTGTAGCACATCCCTGAGGGAATCGCAGGCATCCGACTCTGCCACCAGGGGGGAACCACGGCTCATCATCTCTGAACGCCCACGTGGGGTTACCCAGATAGTAGTGCAGGAAGACATTCCCTCAGACATCGTCGAGTGTTGTCCAGCATCTGGACCTAGTAAGTCGGAGGCCCCCAAAAAGAAGAAACAGAAGAAGCATATTTCTTCACCCCAGCCAGCTTTGTCCTCGGATGTGCCTCCTGACTGGGAAGCTTTTACTCAAGGCTTCTTTAATGCATTCATGGCTTTGCAACAGCCTTCATCTTCTGTCCAGGCCCCTCCCCCCGCATTCCTAGGAAAAGGCCTGTACAAGTGGTTTCCTCAGAGGAAGAAGACTCATCGGGGAATGAGTTTTTAGCTTACTCTTCACAACTAGCTTCTCCTCTGGGTTATGCTTCCCCAGAGGAGGAGTCCACTGGCACAAATTCCGCTGGGGAGGACATTACGTTTGGGGAGACTTTTTTGCAGATGAAGGATTTCTTTAAATGGGACTGCTCTCAGGTCTCTGATGCCCAAAAGTGGTATTATGACCTCTTGCAAATGGAGTCCCCAAGTCCCTCTGCCATTCCCTCTATACTGCTGCATTTTTGGTCACTTTTGCTGCTGCCTCTAAATCTCCAGATGCCCAACCTCCTGCCCCCACGTGCCCTGATAGGTTTTTTAAAGTACCCGAGGGCACAGCGTTTCTCTTCAAGGCCCCCTCAGCTGATCCCTCTACTGTTTCTGTAGCTGCGGATAAAACTTCCAGGTTGCTGTCCTTGCTCCCATTTGGTTAAGAGAGTAAAATTATGGAGAGGTTAGGCAAAAACATTTACACATCAGCCACTCTGGCCATACCACATCAGTATGCAAAATACTGTCTGGCTCTCATGGCAGATACTACCAAACTCCTATTAGAACTTCCAGATATCCCTAATAAGGTTAAAATATCTAGCATTCTAAAATCCTGTAGCCAGGTTACTAGGCACTCCATAAAGTTTTCATCTACTATAAGAACCTTCCCAAAGGATGACCAGTTCTACTGTGTGATGTTATTATCCAAATGGTAGATTTGACCAGAACCTTTAAGGCTATTTGGGAGTGGCCTGTACAATATCACCAAATACATATGCAAGTACTCTGAGCTTACACATCTCTAACAAAACCAGCCAGAACCAAAAGGTTTAAATGTATTTAATAAAGGCACAAGACAATACTCATTAACTCAACACACTGACAGCAGAGTTCAGAATCACAGGAAATACTTTAAAACTACATTGCAGGACAGTTTTATGTAAATACAGAAAACCTCTAAATTAATCTTGCTATATTCCTATCTATCTGTAAGAGAAATACTATGATCTAAGTCTTACAGAGCAAAGCAAATATCGATTAAGTGCTAAAGAGAGGATGTTTTCAGGTCCAAGACAAGATACAAAATGCACAGACTTTCTCTCTGAGATGGTTCTTACGTTACTATCAAACATTTCTGTTGGGTCATCTCAGATTACATCATTCTCTGCCTTAATCTCTCAGATGTACAGCTGCTAGGAAGTCACAGAGCAGTACAAAAACACTTTACATTTGAAACCTAGTAATTATTCCTGTCTCAAGACAATGGAAAGAAACCCCTAGCAGTAGACATCCTGTCATTTAGCTGAGATAAAATAACTTTATAACACATTGTAAAACTCTTTACTTATTTTCTTAGAGTTTGCAAGTTAACTCTGTATATTCCAGCTTTTACCACCAACACTTACATTTTCATAGGCATGTAGTTTATACACATTTCTGCCCTTTTCCAGCAGGGTGCACTGTGGTTACATTCTTGAAGCTCAGTACAGAACATATAATTTTCTTACATTTGTAAGACAAGCATACAAATCTTATTACTATTCACAAATGACCTAGAATTATTTACAAAATTCTAGCTGGTTGGGCTGGCAACCTTCACAAATGTCTCTGCTCCTTCTCCTCCGAATCCCTCTTCTGTATGAGCTTTGGCATTCTCCCTCATGTTATGAATACTGCAGCGTATGAATAGAAGGACATAAAATAGTTGCATAAACTCTTACCATAACCACAGATGCCTTTCTCTCCTATATGCTGCAGTATAACCTCCCTTCCTGCATTCCCTCCTGCTGCTTGCCTGACCTACTGCATACTCACTCCTTCAGGCTGGTGCTTGGTGGCATTCAGTTCTGAGGTAGGTACGTGCTGACTTCTGCTTTATACCCGATGTCTGTATATGGCTGATGTTCGCTGTGCAATGCAGCTCGTCGCATGTACCGTCGCAGTAGTGGTTTAACGTTGGTATAATGGCAGGAGATAGGAGTCAACCTGAGGTGGATTCCCTCATGTTATAGACACTGCAGCATATAGAAGAGGTGTGGTCATCTATGGTTATGGTAAGATTTTATACAACTGTTCTTTCCTTCAGAAGTGGAATCGATGAGTAATTTTCATTGATTTCTCTCTTCATCAAACTTCAGGTTTTGTAAGTTAAGCTTAGGATATTTTATGTTTGATCGGTTTCTGCTGTGTATGTGTTTGAGGGTAGTTTGAATGTATGTGAGAAATGTTGTTGAGCTGTAGGTTTCTTTTAAGTTTGTGTGTCGTTGGGCAAGTGAGTGTAAAGGTTTTACTTAACGAATATTAGTCAGTGGTGTTAAGGGAGGTATTCCTATTCCCCACTGTTATGCAGCCTCAACATTTGTATTTATAGAGTTGGGAGAGTAGGGTGGTATTTGTTTCACTGTGTGATGTAGTGCATGTTATTTTTTGTGATTTGATGAAGTTTTCATTTGTGAATTAGATATACTCCTATATATTTTTGATGTATGGTTTAGTTCCTCTGCCTAATGGTGTTAATGTATCATATGCAGTTGCTGTTTAAGGAAGTGTTTTGCATCCAAAATATAAATGATGTAAGTATTTGATAAAGTGAAGTCACTTGTATTCACAGGCACATATGTAGATATCTTAGCGTTGTCGCCTCACAGCAAGAGGTTCTCCCGTTCGATTCTCGGCTGGAGCGCCTTCTGCGTGGAGTCTGCATGTCCTCTCCGTGGTTGAGTAGCATTCGAAAGACATGCGTGAATGGGTGTGCCTTCATTGACGGTTGGACATGGAGGTAGCACCTCGGCACCGTAAAAATCTACTGCCAATTATTAGAGGACAGGAGTTCTGCTTTGGCTGTGCCTAACTGGGAAAAGCCAAAAGAAAAACATATGTATGTAAGAGAATGATGGAAAAGCACATATGCAGTGGTGGACATCCTCACACTCGCATATACACAAATGCACAGATGCAGAGGCACCGACACACTAAGTCTTTCACATTCACAGAAAACATACAAGTGTATCCACCACTTACAGACACTTTTTTGATTGTGTACACCTCGGATATGCGATAAGTAAATAAATAAGACCATTGTTGTAAGATGTATACAGTGCAGACCATTACAGCATCCCTTACTAACTTGCGTGTGTGCATGCACGCACATACTCTTACACGTGCGCGCGCGCACACACCCACACACACACTTACACAGGTGCATGCGCACATACATATACTTGCATGCACACCCTTGCATGTGCGCACACATACATGCACACTTGCATGCTCACACACAAACACACAGATGTAACCCTTTTATTGACTGTACAGCTCAGATGTCATATTGTGATCAAATGAATGAATTAATACTTAAGTTTCAGTAATGTATCTCAGTGTATTGCTGTCCGATGCATTCAGTGTGGACTGTTACTCTTTTTCCAGGTCATGTGCTTGTACTCATTCTCTGTCACTTGCTAACCAGGACTTAAAAAAAAATGGAGAGGAAGAGTGCAAGTAGAAGAAACTAAAATTTAACTGCTGTTTGCTTATGCATTTCCTGTGTCTGTCTTTTTATGATCCATGGTCAGAGAGCAGATATTAATTAGCTACACTAAATGGGTTTAGTCATAATGCATAGATTTTGTGTTTTGAATAAATAGACCCATTTTTGATGGATCCTCCCATTACATTAGTCCGCTCCTTTAGAATACTGAGTATCCACTGGATGTCCTTCTATTCCTATGTTGCAGTATTCATAACCTTGGATTCCCTGCCTAGGCGACCCGAATGTCTGGCCAGTATACAAAAGACTTTTGCTACTGTATGGTACGTGCAGCGTTGCACATAGCAAAGCAACCAGCGTAGGCCGTAAAGGTGATGTCAGCACATACAATTCCCCAGAACCTCTCTGCCGCCAGTCCAAGTGACAGCTTCTACTGTTCTTCTCGTCGCTGAGTGTTTGCTCTTTTCAAATAAGTGCATTGCCGGGGAAAATCTTTGTTCCTTTTTTTGTTGCTGCAAGTTTTTTGAGATTAATGTCATCAAGGAAAGGCAAGTGCCTTTGTGGGACGTCTGATTCCACACAAAGATGTCCATGATCAGTGTTTTGCCTAGGGTCTGAGCACAATTACAAGTTTTGCTTGATTTGTCAGGTGTTTGTCTCCAACACTTCATAGTCATTTGTCAGCTCTTAATATTTACTTCGAGAATCAACAGCTTAAAAGGCTAGCTTTTGGTTTGGAGGGCACCATGGGTCTGTCCGTTGAGCCAACAAAGAAGGCCAAAAAGATCACTCCCGAATTTTCGACTTTGCTTCTGGATCCAGATGTTCCTCTCAAGGCCAGTGTAGGCCCAGTGGCCCATTCGATCTCTGGTTCCCAATTAGCTGTGGATACCTACCATTTTGGAAACCATTAAGGAGGGTGCCACTAGCACGTCCACAGAGGCATAGCAGACGTTCATTCAGGACAGTATGGGGGACTGCGGCCCTCTATTTTGGATGTCCCTTGCAGTGGTCCTCCATCTCAAGTTATCCCAACACCTGCCCAGAACCTAGGCCTACATCAGTTATTTCTTTGCAATGTGGGGGGGGGGGGGTTCTTCCTTGTAAGAAGAAATGTAAAACAAAAACATGTCCTCTTCCCAGGATCCTTCCCCATATTGGCAGGCCTTCTCCCTGGGAATCCTTAATACCTTCCTTGCTTTAGGCTCATCCACTGTTCGACCTTCCATTACTGTTCTTTCCACCACTCCTAGGTGATCAGTAGAGGAACAGGAGGCTTCTGGAGAAGAGGAAACTTCATCAGATGACTCATTAATTTACACATCTTAAACAGAGTCACCTGTAGGCAGTGCTTCCCCTAAATTCGATTCTAACCATGTGGATTCTCCAGAGGAGGATTTGTCCTTTGGAGAAACTATTTTGAGAATGAGAGACTTCAACTGAGAAAGTAGTAGAGTATCAGAAATTAAAAAGAGGTATATGTTGCAGATGGACTCCCATCTCCCTTCGTCATCCCTCCTGTTCTCCCTGCTTTTCTGGATGCCTTTCTGTCAGTGTCAAAGAATCCAGATTCTCAACCTCCAACCTGTACAAGGCTTGACAGATTCTATCAAGTCCCTAAGGACAGCAAGTTTATTTAAATGTCCTCCAGATCCTGCAGTTATTTCCCTTTCTGCAGACAAACGTCCTACTAATCTGCTCCCTTCTGACAAGCATAGCAAAATGATGGACAGGATAGGTAAAGTGTATACATTCTCTACCTTGGCTTTCAGAGCCATCAACTACCAGACCCACATTTCGAAATGTTCTGGCCTTGCTTGCCAAGCTTCTCTACTGGTGTCCGATAACTCCAGATTTTCCAGCCAAGGCTCAGCTTGCCTCTTTACTGTCTACCTCAGCCAAAGTGCTTAGACATTCAATTAAATGCAGTTATGACGAGGTTGATGTTTCTGCTAGATCAATAGCTTCGGGCTGTGTCCTTAGGAGATGCTCATGGTTAAGACTCCAACTTTTGTCTGATATCAAAGCTAAAATTATGGATGCACCTCTGGACAGTGATGCCCTCTATGGTGCTGATGCTGCAGCCCTTTTCAAGTCCCTGCATGAAAAAGGGAAAGAGCTTAAGGAACTGAAACACATTTCTGTGTCTCCAGTTCCTAAATAGCACAGAAAACTGCCCTTCCAAGACCCAATTTCTCAGTAGGAAACAGCACAGTTCCCCTCCTTCCCACAAGAAAGGGGCGTGTAGACAGAGAACTTCAAGACCTCAGCAAACCTTGCTCAAAAAAATCACTTTTTTCCAGACAGCCAAGTAGTCTGTGGCAATCTTGGGCAAGCATCTCCACTGCCAAGTTGGGTCCATTCCATTTATCCAAAATGGCTGCTACATGGTATGGAAATCTGTCCCTTCCTTCATGGGCATTTCACAACCTCCTCAGGATCAGGTTCATCAGTTCCCTCAAGTCCTAGAGGACTTGCTAAATCAAGGAACCATTTAAGAAGTTCCACCACTACAAAAAGGATGAGGGTGATGTTCCTAGTTCCTAGTTCCCAGCAAAGATGGTCATTGGAGACCAGTGTTAGACCTCTCGCATCTCAAGCTTTTCCTCAAAGTGCCAACTTTTTGTATGCTTACTCTGCAAACTCTTTTCCCTCTGCTTCCCCAGGCCTTTCTAGTCACGCTGGACATCAAGGATGCATGTCTGCATATCACCATTCATCCTCAATACAGGAAGTTTTTATGCTTTCTGTTGCTTCCTCACACTTTCAGTTCTGTGCTTTGCTCTTTGGACACCAGGGGTATTCACCAGGGGAGCTATTCTGGGTTGCTTAAAAGTCCATGGCTTTTGGTCTCCCTTAATCAAGAAGCAACATATCACTGTAAAGGGAATGAGGGCTTTGATCCTGGCATTTCAAGCCTTTCATTCATCCCTGTTTTTAGGACCCTTGAAGTTATTCGCAGACCGACAGTGCAGCCATTCTGTGGTATGTGAACAACCATGGGGGCAGCAAGTCATACCTGCTTTGCAGGCTGGCCCTTCAAGCCTGGGAAATTGCCTTTCAAGTGAAGGTTTCTTGACCAGCAGTTTATATTCCTTCAGCTCAAAATGTGCTGTCAGACATACTTAGCAGGTCCATGACACAAGCCCAAGAATGGATGCTTCACGTGGATGTGTTTCTGGGCATTCTCCAGTGGTGGGGTACTCCTTAAATAGACCTATTTAGCTCCCCCATGAGCAGACAACTTCCAAAGTTTTCTGTTAGGTCTCGGACCCTCTGGTGTGGAAGTTGAACGCCCTAGCCTTCTCATGGAAGGAGTTGTTTCTTTATGCAGTCCCACCTTCCCACTCATTCATAAGGTCCTACTAAAAATACAGCAGAACAAACCAAAAATCTTGCTGGTGACTCCCTTTTGGGCAAGACAGCACTGGTTCCCTCTTCTGCATTTAGCCAAGGGCTGCCATCACAAGTTACCCCACAGGGTGGATGATCTTGCACAAGAAAAGGGATCGCCTATCCATCCAAACCTCACCTCACTGAATCTAACTCTGTGGGTGATACTGAGGACATGCTTCTAGTCCTGCAGGTGGCCAGAAAACCCAACACTAAGAGATCCTGTTTATCCAAATGGAAGAGGTTCTCCATCAGGTGTCTAAGGAAAGGCCTAGATCCATTTTCAGTGAACATTCCATTGGTTCTTTCCTATTTGTGTGAGCTAGATAAGGCTGGATTGGCTTACCCTTCTGTTAAAGCCCATCTATCAGCCATTTCAACATGTCTGCCTTTATCTCCTCCTCTAGCTTTTATGTTAGAAGCTAAGCTCTTTCTAAATGGCGTCCTTCACCTTAGACCTCCAAGGAAATCTGTCTGTCCTCCCTGGGATCTAAATTTTGTTTTGGAACAGATCACTCGGGCTCCCTTTGAGCCTGCAGTGTCAGCTTCTTTAAAATTTTGCACATGGAAATAAATCCTGTTGGTAGCAGTCACTTTTGCTAGAAGAGCTTCTGAACTCCAGGCCCTTATGGCTTTCCAACCTTTTCTCATTTTCCACAAGGGCAGGTTATCTCTTCTTACTAACCCTTCCTTCATGCCTATGGTGGTTAATGACTTGTCCCTAAACCAATCCATTTATCTACCTAACTTTTTTCCTAACCCTAAAAATCCTAATGAAAGGGTTCTTCATCCCTCATTTATCTACCTAACTTTTTTCCTAACCCTAAAAATCCTAATGAAAGGGTTCTTCATTCCTTTGATGTGCACAGACAACTCTGATTTTATCTGGACAAAACCAAACCTATTAGGAAATCGGAGCAATTGTTTCCTTCCATCCCAGGGCACTGGGAAAACCGGTCTCCAAACAAGCTATTTCTTCTTGGATTTCTAAGGCAATCTCATTCATTTGTATCCCCATGGGAAGAGACTCTCTACCTTTGTAAAGGGTCACTCTACTATCTATTCTGAAAGCGGCTACGTGGTCCTCTGTCCATACTTTCACCAAACATTACAAAGTGGGCATTATTTCCAGGCCCACATCAGGATTTGCCAAGGCAATCCTGCATGGATTCTTAGAAAACTCCTGTGCTCCATCCTCCCATGTTCTTCGTGTTTCAATGTTGCAGTCATTGCATTTGGGTAATCCTGCTGGCAGGTTGCCCTCAGTCAGCCTGAATTCCAAAGTCTTGGGTCCTGCGTTGGCTGCTGTTGCCCCTTCCCTGACGTCAGGTCATCAGGGGTATAAAGGAAGCAGCCAACGCCATTTTCTTCAGTCTTTCTTGCCGTGCAGTGCCCGAAGCAGAAGCAGTTCACAAGTGCCGGTCGGCTGACTCCTGAGATTTTCGTGTTCAAGTTTCAGATCCGAAGTCTTCAATAAAGCTAAGTACCCTATTGGGGAAACATTTTACTTGCTCCAGATCAATGTCAGAAAGTAAATAATTGTATTTCTTGTGGAAAGCAAATACCTCATAAGGACTTTCACTCTTACTGTATTCTTTGCCTAGGCCCTGATCACAACGTTTCTGGTTGTCTGTTTTGTGCTAGATTTAACCAACGCACTATTAAGTGTCGGTATGATTTTGCTTTAAACTATTTTGAAAGCCGGTTTAATTATCCAGAAATGTCGTCAGATAGCCAGCCAACTTCCGGAGTGCACAAAAAACGCAAAGAAAAGGAGAGAGATAAACAACAGAGGCCCAAAACAGACGACGAAGCTTCTAAGCCAGTCGCCGGATCTCAGTGAGGCGCTTTCACAGCCCCTGACGCCCGCTACTTGAGTCGCAGGCCGCTACCGACTCCCACATGGAGTCGGCTATGCCACTGGAAACTCAAGCTGTTGGAGCCTCTGATACTATTCCCGCAGATGGGTCCGGAGCTGCTGAGCAGGCATCGGCTTCTGAGGGTGTATTCAGACCTAAACATGTTTACATTAAACCGACTTCAGCTTCAAAGGCAAAGACTAAAGCACCTTCTAAAGCAAAGAAACAAACTCAAGAGCCACGTGGACAGGCCTCTATGCCCAAAAAACAGATGCTCAAAGTGGCCGAAAACTTGATTACCTTGGTCAGGGGTTCCCATCCCCCTCCTGATGAGGCCTAGGCAAGAGGCTGACTATGAATCTTCAGATCAAGTTTCTGTTTCTTCTGATTCCTCTTCTGATCAGAAATGTTCTCTTCCCCCCCTATGAGGATTGTGATGCTGAAGAATCTATACCTTCAGCTTCTCCTCCAGAGGACTATTCTTTTGGGGAAACCTTGCATACCATGAGGGAGCATTTCCACTGGGAGAGCCAAGATTTTTCAGAATCTAAAAGAAGGCTCAGGGATTTCCTTTTACTACCTCAACACAGGCCTCTAGCCATTCCACCTGTGTTAGATATTGTAGATTGTGTTTTCGGAGTCTAGTCTGACCCCTGACGTCCAGCTCCTGCTAAGCCTGACAGATATTACAGGGTTCCTGACTCTCATACATTCCTTTTTAAAAACCCTGCTGCAGACCCAGAAACTATTTCACAGGGTCCCAAAGGAGTTAAGGCTTCCGCTGCAAAAAACCCTACCCCCTCTGACAGAGATTCTAGGGCACTGGATAGATGGGGAAAAAAGGTTTACACATCTGCTACCTTGACTATAAGGGCCTTAAACTGTCAGTTTCATATGCTCAAATATCAGCAACATGTCATGGCATTGCTTAAGCAGAAAATGTTATTAAACTCTGAATGTGCAGAAAACAAGGAAATGAAGGATTTATTGCATGCACCTGAACAAGTTGGAAAGCATACTTTGCAATGTGGTTTTGATTTTTTGGAGGCCTCCTGCAGGGCTGCAGTTACGGGTTCTGTAATTAGAAGGCATGCTTGGTTAAAGGAACAAAATCCGCCTGATCATGTCAAAGTTAAATTATTAGATGCATCTTGATAGCATGATACCTTGTTTGGTGTTAAGGCAGAAGAGGTGTTAAAGAAAATGGAGGACAAAGCTAAATCTATGCAAACTGTCAAAGATTTTTTACAAGTGCAGCCACATAGGTTCAGTAGACACTGGCCTACAAAGAATTGGTCCTTTCCTGTGTCAGACAGACCTCAAAGGGGCAGATCCAGACACCCTAGTGGCAGATCCCCAGGCGCAAGGTTCATACAGGTCAAAGCAATGGGGTGCTTCTACCTTCAAAGATGGAGAAGACAAATCACAACCATACAGGAAACAGTCCCAATGACTTCCCCCTGCCTGCACCAAGCACTTGTCTCCTGGCAGCACCCTTAGGGGGAAAATTAGCACTTTTTTCTCAAAATTAGCACATCATAACCCAGGACAAGTGGGTTCTAAATATAGTGTCACAAGGCTACAAGTTCCATTTCCATACCCTGCCAAAGACAAACAGCTGGCCAGATCTGCTAAAAAATCAATGGGCAGAGGCACAAAAACAAGTCTCATCCCTCATGGACATGGGGGCCATTCAACAAGTACCAGAGCAAGAACAGGGACAAGGATTTTACTAGACTGTTCTTGGTACCCAGAAAGGACAAGGCCTGGAGACCAATACTGGTCCTGTCTATTTTGAACACATTCCTGGATATACCAAAATTCAAAATGTTGACTTTGCAGCAACAAGAATGCATGGCTGGTGACTTTAGACCTAAAAGAGGCATACCTGCATGTCCCAATCAGACAATCATGCAGAAGATACCTCAGATTCAAGGCTGGCTCAATGCATTACCAATTCTCTGCACTGCCCTTTGGCTTATCTACTGCGCCCAGGGTCTTTACAAAGTGCCTGGCACCAGTAATTGCATTCTGCAGACAGAGAGGAATACAAATATATCCTTACTTGGACGACTGTCTAATTCAAGCAGAGAACAAGGACATTCTTCTACAGCATCTGGCGTTTGTGAAAAGACTTCTTACATGCCTAGGGTACACGGTCAATGAAAAGAAATCAAAACTAGTACCCTCTCAAGAGATACTATTCCTGGGTGCAAGCTTAAATACAACTGCCCAGATGGCTTATCTCACGCCAGACAAACAAAGGCAACTGATTACCTATTTCAAAATGCTGGCAGCAAAGGCCCAGTTATCTGCAAGAAAAATTCTGCAGGCTTTGGGCTTCATGGCATCCTGCATCCTACTAATTCCATATGCAAGACTGCATATGAGGAAACTTCAGTGGTACCTAAAAAGTGTTTAAACTCAACATTGCCACAGCCTGGAAACAATGATTACTCTCATTCCCTGCCTGCAACAGGAGTTTCGATAGTGGGTGAAGGCTTGTTACCAGAACAAGGGACAGCCATTCACATTACCCCCAGCCAGGCAGACACTAACAACGGATGCATCAGATTATGCCTGGGGGGTGCCCATGGCAGGAAGATGCATTCAGGGCACATGGTCCTCAAACCAAATGCATCTACACATCAATCAAAAAGATGCTAGCTGTTCAAAATTCCCTGACAGCCTTCAAAGACCTACTTCATCCGGGACAACTTCTGATAAAGACAGACAAACACCATGGTCATGTGGTATATAAACAAGCGGGGGGGGGCACACATTCTTACCCCTTTTGCAGACTAGCCATGACTTTATGAGATGCAGCATTGACTTACCAAGTACATCTGCAGGCACAATTCCTGCCAGGAAAGGAAAATACTCTGGCAGACGAACTAAGTAGAAACCTCATGGATCCCCACGAGTGGCAGCTGGATCCACAAGTCTTCAGCATGATAACAAGGAAATGGGGATGCCCAGACATAGATCTATTTGCCTCCCCTCACAACTAACAACTAAAAAGATTCTGCACAAGGACTTATCACAGACAAGCATGGAAAGTGGACGCCCTATCTTTCAGCTGGAAAAACCTATCCGTATATGCCTTTCCTCCCCAAGGTACTCCTAAAGGTCAGACAGGAGAAGCCAAAGATGATACTGATTGCCCCAGACTGGCCCTGCCAGTACTGGTATCCAATCCTAAGGAACTTGTCTCAATGCCCAGCTTGGACCTTGCCTCAAATACCTCAGCTACTGTCCCAGCAAAACAGTCAGATCCTGCACAGCCACCTCAGGACTTTAAACCTAGCAGTATGGTGGATAATGTTGTCAAACAAAACACACGTCTCAGTAAAGCTGTGATGGATGTCATTTTGGAAGCCAGAAGGCCTAGTACTAGAAAATCTTATGCTGGAAAATGGAAGAGATTCTGTGCTTGGAACCAGGCACAAGGAACTGATACAGCTGTACCAAATATTCCTCAGATTTTGCAATACTTAACTGAGATGCTGGACAAAGGCCTATCTTTTTCATCAATTAAAATTCATGCCTCTGCCATTTCAGCTCATTACAATACAGACAGTACCTCAGAGGAGCCAAAAATTTAAGGCCTCCAAGGAGATCACCAATACCTGCATGGGACCTCAGCTATGTCTTGGAAAAACTCACCCTGCCTCCTTTTGAGTCAGCTGCTACTGCTGATATAAAGTCTTTATCTTGGAAAACAGCTCTGCTCCTAGCAATAATAGCTCTGCTCCTAGCAATAACTTCTGCAAGACTAGTTTCAGAGCTACAGGCACTCATGGCTGTGGAACCTGTTATCATTTTTTATCCAGACAGGGTCTCTCTGAGGACAAACCCAACATTTATGCCTAAGGTAGTGTCCAGTGTGGCTCTTAACCAAGCTATTCATCTGCCAACCTTTTATCCAAATCCACAGAACAAGGGGGAGAGAATTCTGCATTCTTTGGACGTACACAGACCGCATAGATTCTACTTGGACAGAACCAAAGTTTTCAGGAAGACAGAGCAATTACTAGTGGCATATGCTGCAGGATCACAAGGAAAGGCGATCTCAAAGCAGACCATCTCAAAGTGGATAGGCCACTGCATTCGTTTCTGCTATTTACACCATAGTAAGCCAGTGCCTAAGGGCATTAGGCCACATTCAACCAGAGCTGCAGCCACTTCAGCAGCCTTTCTCAGGGGAGTACCAACAAAGAGGCTACTACTTGGAGTTCAGTGCACACCTTTACAAAGCATTATCATCTGCCACTCTACTCTAAATCCAGGGCAGGCTTTGCCACTGCAGTTCTGCAGGGCCTCATAGCCGCTCCTAATGCTATTTAGCTCCAGCCTCCCAACCATAGATTTGGGACTCTACCCAAATGTAATGACTGCAACAGTGAAACACGAAGAACATAGTACAGATGTTCATCATGTTACCCTGCTGCAGTCATCACACTTTGGAATTCGGGCCGACTGCGGGACCGCCTGATGGCAGGATAACCAAAGTCTTGGTCCGGCGTCGGTTGCTGTCGCTTCTTCCCGGACGTCAGTGCGCCAGGGGTATATAAGAGGCATCCAATGCCATTTTCTTCAGTCTTTCTTGCCACGCAGTACCCGAAGTAGAAGAAGTTCACAAGTGCCAGTCGGCCGACACCTGAGATTTTCGATTTGAATTTCAGTCCGAAGTCTTCATTAAAGCTAAGTACCCCATTAGGGAACATTTTCTTGCCTCAGTCCGATGTCAGAAAAAGTTAACAATTGCATTTCTTGTGGGAAGCAAATACCTCATAAGGACTTGTATTCCTTGCCTAGGCCCAGACCACGACGTCACAAGTTGTTGGTTTTGCGCTAGGTTTAATAAACGAACTATCAAATGCTGTTTTGACTTCGCATGGCATTACTTTGGTAGGAAATTTAATTATATCATGCCGTCGGAGCAGCCGACTACCGCCATTCATAAAAAACGCAAGGATAACGACAGGCAGCCTAGGAATAAGCCAGACACTGAGGCCATCAGTTGGGCCTGTCGCTGGTTCTCCAGTTTTCAGTGGGGCGCCTACGCAGCCCCTGACGACCACAGAGCTGGAACCTCAGACAGCTGTGGATTCCCCAGCAGCGTTTACTAGGCCAACGCAGCCATCTACCGACACCGGAGCAGAACTAGACACCGGTGCAACGGAAACACCTTCAGTTGCAGAAGGGGTCTTCAGACCGACTACACTCACCATTAAATCTTATGCTAAACTTAAAACTCCTTTAAAACCAAAGAAAACTATACATCAGTCTGCAGTTCAAGGCCCCATGCCTAAGAAACAGATACTTAAGATGGCTGAAGATTTGATTACCCTTATCAGGGGTTCCCATCCCCCTCCTGATAAAAGACCAAGACAAGAGGAGGATTATGCATCCTCTGACCAGGTTTCTCTCTCCTCAGATTCTTCTGAGGAACAGGATTACACTTTTCCACCTTATGAGGATTCTGATGCTGAAGATTCTATTCCCTCAGCATCTCCCCCTGAAGACTACTCCTTTGGGGAAACTTTATATACCATGAGGGAACATTTCCACTAGGAAGGCCAGGATTACTCAGATTCTAAGAAAAGGGTCCAATAGTTCCTTTTACTACCCCAGCACAGGCCTTTTGCTATCCCTCCTGTTTTAGATATTATGGATGATGTTTACTTGGAGTCTAGTTTAAATCCAGACTCTCTTCCTCCTGCTCCAGCCAAACCGGACAGATACTACAGAGTACCCGACTCACACAAATTCCTTTATAAAAGGCCTGTAGCTGACCCAGAAACAATTTCCCAGGGTCCTAAGGGAGAAAAAGCTTCTATGGCTAAAAATCCTGTGCCCTCTGAAAGGGATTCCAGAGCCCTAGATAGATGGGGAAAGAAAATATACACCTCAACAACTCTGGCTATGAGAGCATTAAATTGCTAGTTTCACATCTTGAAATATCAACAATTCCTGATGTCTCAGTTAAAACAAAAAATGAGCACACATTCAGAACAGCCTGAATTCAAGGAAATGCAGGATCTGTTGCATGCAGCTGAACAGGTGGGCAAACATACTATACAATGTGGATTTGATTCATTAGAAACTTCCTGTAGAGCAGCTGTTACTGGCTCTGTCATAAGTAGACATGCTTTGTTAAAAGAACAAACCCTCCCTGACCATGTTAAAGCAAAATTATTGGATGCACCTTTACAACAGGATGTATTATTTGGTGTCAAAGCAGAAGAGGTTTTAAAAAAATGGTGGATAAGGCAAAGTCTATGCAAACGGTCAAGGATTTTTTGCAGGTACAACCCCCTCATTTCAGCAGAAATTGGCCAACAAAAAACTGGTCCTTTCCAGCTTCAGACAGATCACAGAGGGGCAAATACAGACACCCAAGGGGCAGAGGCCAGTCACAGGGCTTTTACAAACCTTGCCAATGGGGTTCTGCTACCCAGAAAGGAGGAGAAGACAGGCCCCAGGCTAGCAGAAGACAAACACAATGACTCTATCCTCAAACTATCAAGCACATCTCTCCTGGCAACTCCCTTGGGAGGAAAACTAGCATTTTTTGCAGACAACTGGAGCATCATCATAAAAGACAAATGGGTTCTAAACATTGTCTCTCAAGGATACAAATTCCACTTTCATACCTTACCAAGGATCAAAGGAATGCCAAACCTGCCACCAAATAAATGGGCAGAGGCACAAAAACAAATTATAGCTCATGAACATGAGAGCCATTCAACAGGTACCTGCACAGGAGCAAGGACAAGGATTTTACTCAAGACTCTTCCTAGTCCCAAGAAAGGACAAAGCATGGAGACCAATTCTTGATCTTTCAATTCTGAACACCTATCTGCAAGTACCAAAATTCCAGATGCTAACACTACAGCAGCTTCTTCCCATGCTGGGCAAGAATGCTTGGCTAGTCACTTTGGACCTCAAGGAGGCATACCTGCATGTCCCTATCAGACAAAACTGCAGAAGATACCTCCGCTTCATTGCAGGTTCAACGCATTATCAATTCTCTGCACTGCCCTTTGGCTTATCTACTGTGCCTAGGGTCTTCACAAAATGCCTGGCACCAGTAATTGCATACTGCAGACAGAGGAATTCAAATATACCCATACCTGGACGACTGCCTTATTCAAGCAGAAAGCAAGGACATTCTTTTAAAGCATCTGGCATTTGTCAAACACCTAAGTTGCCTAGGGTACAAGCTAAACGAAAAGAAATCAAAACTAGTACCCTCACAAAACATAATATTCGTGGGTGCCAGCTTGAATACAACGGCCCAGATGGCTTATCTCACGCCAGGCAAGCAACGACAGCTGTTTCAATATTTCAAAATAATGGCAACAAAGACCCAACTCCCTGCAAGAAAAATTCTGCAGGCCTTGGGATTCATGGCATCTTGCATACTACTAATACCATTTGCAAAACTGCATATGAGGAAATTACAATGGTACCTAAAAAGTGTATGGACTCGGCACAGCCACAGCTTGGAAACAATGATACCACTCATTCCCTGCCTTCAACAGGAGTTTCTGTGGTGGGCACAAGCATGTCACTTCAACAAGGGTCAGCCTTTCACCTTACCCACAGCCAGGCAAACTATGACAACAGATGCATTGGACTATGCCTGGGGAGCACACATGGCAGGGCAGTGCATTCAGGGCAAATGGACTACAGATCAGAGACACCTGCATATCAATCAAAAAGAAATGATAGCAGTGCAGAATGCCCTAACAGCTTTCAAGGACCTTCTACACCCAGGACAACTACTAATAAAGACGGACAATACCACAGTTATGTGGTACATAAGCAAGGGGGCACACATTCCTACCCTCTATGCAGGTAAGCAATGACCTTGTGGAACACTGCACTGTCTTACCAGGTTCAGTTACAAGCACAATTCCTGCCAGGAAAGAAAAACACATTGGCAGACGACCTAAGCAGAAACATCATGGATCCACACGAATGGAAACCAGATCCGCAAGTATTTGCAATGATAGTTCAAAAATGGGGATGCCCAGACATAGATCTGTTTGCAAGCCCCCACAACCACCAACTTCAAAGATTTTGCACAAGGACCTTCCATCCACTAGCTTGGAAAGTGGACACCCTCTCATTCAGTTGGAACACATTAACAGTGTATGCTTTCCCTCCATTGCCTCTTCTAGCAAAGGTACTGCTGAAAGTCAGATTAGAGAGGCCACAAATGATACTCGTTGCACCAGACTGACCACGCCAGCATTGGTGTACCCAATTTTAAGGAACATGGCCCACGGCCCGCCATGGATTTTGCCACATATTCCTCACCTGATCACCCAGTGAGACCATCAGATTCTACACAGCCAGCTCAAGCCTTTAAACCTGGCTGCATGGCAAATTACCTAAACAACCAGCCAACACCTTTATCCAAAACTGTTATGGATGTCATTCTGGAGGCCAGGAGGCCCAGCACCAGGAAAACCTATTCAGACAAATGGAAAAGATTTTGCGCCTGGAACCAGGCTAAAGACCTAAACCCCCTTGATCCAAACATCCCTCAGATTCTACAATATTTAACTGAGATGTTACACAAAGGACTTTCCTTTTCATCTGTTAAGATCCACGCCTCAGCAATTTCAGCTCATTACAGCACGGATCCTCCTTTATTTTCACATCCACTCCTAGGACAGTTCCTCAGAGGGGCTAAGAACTTAAGACCGCCAAGAGCTCCAGCACCTACTTGGGATCTCAACTTTGTTCTGGAAAAGCTTACACTGCCGCCCTTTGAACCAGCTTTTTCAGCTGATTTAAAATTTCTTTCATGGAAAACTGCCCTACTACTAGCAATAACCTCAGCTAGAAGAGTCTCAGAGCTACAGGCACTAATGGCAGTGGAACCTTTCATCATTTTTCATCAAGACAGAGTCTCTCTACGAACTAATCCTTCCTTTATGCCAAAGGTGGTATCCAGTGTGGCCCTAAACCAAACCTTTCACTTGCCCACCTTCTTCCCAAATCCCCAGAACAAAGGGGAAAGACTCCTGCACTCTTTGGACATTCACAGGCAATTACGTTACTACTTGGATAAAACTAAGTCTTTCAGAAAAACTGACCAGCTTTTTGTAGCCTATGCTACAGGATCATAAGGAAAAGCCATCTCAAAACAGACCATTTCTAAATGGATAGGGCATTGCATACGTTTCTGCTACACATCATGGGAAACCAGTACCTGCTAGCATTAGGTCCCACTCCACCAGGGCTACAGCTACATCAGCAGTCTTTCTCAGGGGAGTGCCAACCAAGGATATTCTGGAAGCTGCTACTTGGAGTTCAGTGCACACCTTCACCAAACACCATCACTTACCTCTATACTCTAAGACTACAGCAGGTTTTGCCACTGCAGTTTTGCAGGGCCTACTAGCTTCTTCTAACCCTGTCTGACTCCACCTCCCATCCTTCGTTTTTGGATTCAACCCAAGTGTGATGACTGCAGCAGGGTAACATGATGAACATAGTATAGTTTTGTACCTACCATAAATGTAGATGTTCGAGTGATGTTATGTGATCCTATCTCGCCTACATTCTGAATGATGGGTTGGGAGCCGATCCCTCGGCTCCGACTCGGCACGCTTATGCCAAAGAGCGAAGTCTCTTATTGGCTGAGCTTACTATATCCCAGGATGCACCACCATCAGTCCCCCAGATCTCGTTTGCCGCTTAACTGCAAAGACGTGGTCTCGAGCTGGCTGGGCTGAGTAGCTTTTATTAACTACTTTTTCTGTCAGTTTTTGTGCTTGTATATCACAAAAGCCGTTTTAACGGCTATTGCTGCCTTGTGCGTTTGAGTAGTGAATTTTCTTGTGTGTGATTGAGTAGAGTTTGTTTCTCCCCTTTCAATCCAGGGCCTTTTCGGTCAATCTGTATAACTGAACTTTTAGTGTTTAAAGTTCCGGTTATTACACCTAAGGTTGTGTTTTACACTGTTTCTGTAAGCCTTGGTTTTTTGTCATAAGCGAATCTACAGTTGTTAAATTTCCTGTCAGAAATTGTTTAACATCATGTCTCAAACCCCTAGGCCTTCGGGCTTTAAAAATGTTCTAAATGTGCTTTTAAGATGTCTGTTACTGATGACCATCTACTTTGTGTTTATTGTTTAGGGGCAAAGCACTTACAGGAGTCATGCAGCGTATGTCACGCTTTTTCCTCTAGGGTCCTCCACGAGAGGAAAAATAAATTGATTCTTAAAGGGTTGATTAAACCCTCTTTGAAGAAGCCTTGTCTTCGCTCCGACTCCTGCCAAAAGAAAAGGGCTTGCTCCGACCAGTCCGTCGGATCCGACTGCCAAGAGACCTAGGCAGGCCTCTCCTTGGCTCCAAAGACTTGAGCCGAGGTCGAACAGTCTGCCTCGATGCCTCCAGCTCGACTCCTCGGGCTTGAGCCGATGGCTGGGGCATCGAGGCGGGTCACCGTCGGCTCCACTGCTCTCGGGCCGACAAGGGTCGCCGCTCAGACACTTCCTCCTCGGCGCCCGAGTCTACCTCGGCACCGATGGAATCTGGTGTGTGTGTTTCCTCGGCGCCGATTCTCATCGAGTCGCCGGGCGGTCCCCTAGTTCCTTGGGGCCGAGGGAGGTCTTCTCGAACCCGTTCTGTTTCCTCTCGGTCTTGAGAATGTCGGATTCTGATATAGACAGGGTGCTCCAAAGACTTTTCCAGTCCCCAGTCTTCCAAAAATTTGTTTCGGCTCCGACCCAGTTGGCCTCGAGCCGATGACCATGACCCACCCCATTGCTATTCCTCCTCCGACTGCTTGGCTCCGTCGAGCAGGTGCTCTGGAGCGGTGGAGATCTCAGGGTCGGCTCCGACCCTTACTCCAACCCGGCCCTCGGGTCCGAGTTTGTCGCGGACTTCTTCAGCTGGACCCGAGGGTGATGTTTGGGACCTATGCTTTGGTTCCGAGCCTCCCCTCGGTGCCCGGCTGCGGGACTTCCGTCTACTATCATGGCCCGGAGACTGGGCGCTCCCAGGATTCTGGAGGTCCGGCTTTCAGAGCCATGAGGAGTGCCTTGGCCAAATCCTCTTCGGCCATCTCTCCGGTTTTACCAGCACCTTCCCTGGGCGTGGAGACTGGGTCTTTGGCAGTTCCCCTGTCCGTAGCCAGCGGAGCCCGAGGCCTGAGGTTACCCCAGTGGGGTTCCCCTCCTCCTGAGGGTTCTTGAGTTGTCTTCAGAGGAACCCCAAGGAAGAGATCGTGCAAGAGGAAGCACGTGGACTCCCCGAGTCTATTACATCGGACACGGATATGGATGATGCAGAGGGTCCCTAAGTCGTCTCGGATGATGTCTCCTTTGCAGACATCTTAGAGATCCTCAAACAACGAGGCGGCTGGATGTCCAAACCCCCCTCTGCGGACGAATCAGTGCTCCTCAAGGCCTTTGGGGCTCAGCCCTCCGCCTCCTGGGTATCTCCGCCCTTGACGAGCTTCTGGATTTAGTTTGTCGGGCGTGGAACACCGGATACCGTGGAACCAGTCCCTTCTCGTCCAAACAAATTCTTACCCCCCCCGAGAAGGAGTTCCTTACTAAAGGCGTGGCTGTAGATGCCATGGTGGTGGCATCTGCTACACAGCAGGGCGTGGCAGAGGCTTCAACGTCCATCCATCCTCCTAATAAGGAGTCTAGGGGTATGGATAGATGCAGGAAGCACCCTGACTTCAGCGGCCTTTACCTTAAGGTCTCTGAATTATTTGGCACATTTTACCAGGCTTCAGAGGATCTGGTCAAGGAGTTGTCAGACTCCTCTCGGGTAACCTACCTGAGCAGCTAGCCCAGTCCGTTAGCTCTCAGTTGGCTATCCTTACGTCAATTGCTAACTTCGTCCATGAGGCTCATTTCCTATGCGGCCGAAGGCGGTAGAGCGGCAGGCACAGGCGTGGCTCTACGAGACAAGCCTGGCTCCGCTTGTGTCAGTTGGAGGCCTTCAAGTCTTCCTTCGCCGGCGCTCCCTTTGATGGGTCCTCATTGTTTGGACCCAAGGTGAAAGACACCCTTACCGCTGTGAGCAAGAGGGAAAACGTTATCTGCCGTAGGGGCCGTTATTCCACTCCCTTCGGCCTTACCCCAAGGCCAAAGGAGGGAAAATGTGGTTCGAAAATCTAAGTTTTTCTCCCAACAGCAGGAAGATTCCCGTCCAGAGGCAGAGGGCGGGAAATTTTTCAGGGAGACGCCGTCCCAGAGGCGGCAGAGGGCCCGCAATTCTGGAGACCATGAGTCCTTTCGTGGCTCTTCAGCCTCCCACGACATGAGGGATTGCCCGGCTGTGCTGCTCGAGCCAGTCGGGTGTCGTTTGCCAAGCACCTAAAAGCCTGGGAGTCAATCACTCAGGACAGATGGGTGCTTCGGATAATTGCCGGAGGTTACACCATCCCATTCAAATACTCACCCCTCCGTCCAAGAGAATCCCGGACCCACCACCCAGTCAAAGGGAAATAGCAGCCGCAGAAGCTTCAAAGCTGCTACAAAGGAGTCATCCAACGGTCCCCACAGACCAAATCGGATCAGGAAATTACTCCAGGTTCTTTTAGTGCCAAAAGACAGGGGACCTGAGACCAATATTGGATCTCAGCAGACTGAACCTATCCGTCACGAAATCCAAATTCGAATGGTCACGTTGCAATCCATTCTCCCGTTGTTGGAGAAGGATGTTTGGATGTGCTCCATAGACCTCAAGGACGCCTATTATCACATACCGATACATCAGGCGTCCAGAAGGTATCTGCGCTTCAGCCTGGGAGCCAGTCATTACCAATTTTGTGCTCTGCCCTTTGGTCTCACCACAGCCCCAGGGTGTTCACCAAGTGTTTGGCAGTAGTGACTGCTCACCTGAGGAGTCTTGGATTCCAAGTGTTTCCCTATCTCGGCGACTGGCTCCTGACTGCTACCACCAGGCATCTACTTATGGACAACCTCAAAGCCACCATCTCCTGAGTGTTTCCCTAGGGATTACATTCAATTGGTCAAAGTCTGTCTTGCTGCCCTCTCAGCATAAAGTTCATAGGAGCAGAGATAGACTCAAGATTGATGCGTCTTTCTTCCTGCCGAAAGGATCCAAACTTTACAGGGCCAAGTTCAAGCTCTGATCTCGAGATCCAAAGCCCCAGCCAGGATGGTCCTACAGGTTCTAGGCTCAATGTCTGCCACGGTACTTTTAGTTCCTCTAGCAAGGTTACACATGAGGATTCTTCAGTGGCTCTTATCAACTCAATGGTCCTTTCAAGATCTTCCCCTCAATCATCACATCATGATTACGGATATATGCAAAAGGGACCTTCGCTGGTGGCTTCAGACATCCAATTTGGATCAGGGAAATCCCTTTGTTCTCCCCCCTCCAGTGGTTACCCTGACTACAGATGCCTCCCAGATAGGGTGGGGGGGGGCATTGTCTGGGCAGGCTAGTTCAGGGCTCCTGGCTTCCGGGCGAAGCTCTTCTCCACATCAACGTGCTGGAGATGAGGGCTGTACTTCTATCCCTACAGGCCTTACACAAGTTTCTTCCTCAGGGCATCATCGCCATCCACACAGACAACATGTCGGTGGTTTGGTATCTGAACAAACAAGGAGGGACCAGATCGTATCCCCTTTGCAGAGAGGCCATGAGAGTGTGGGAATGGGCTGCAGCTACCAACCGCTTCTTGGTAGCGACCCACATCCCGGGAAAGTCAAATGTATTGGCGGACAAATTAAGCAGGACAATTCTCTCTCCTCACGAATGGTCTCTAAACCGCACAGTAGCAGCCCAGGTTTTCAAGAGATGGGAGTGCCGTGCTGCGACCTATTTGCGACTCCACAAAACACCAAGTGCCAAAGGTTCTTCTCCTTGATTCCACATCAGGAAGTACCAGCCATGGATGCTCTAGCACAACCTTGGCCAACAGGGTTACTTTATGCCTTTCCTCCAATTCCACTCCTTTCCAAAGTTATTCAAAAGCTTCTCAGCTAGGGTCTTCAATGATTCTGATTGCCCCATACTGGCCTCGTCAGATATGGTTTCCTTACCTGAAAAAGCATGCAGTGGACGATCCGTGGACCTTAGACCTGATCCCGGATTTGCTAATCCATCAGTCGGGACATTGGCATCAGTCCCTTCAATCTCTGAAATTGACAGCTTGGCTCCTCCACTTCCGACCTTAGTTAGAAGTCACACACTAGACCGGAAGTTGTTCACATTTTATCTTCGCCCACAAACCCACCACTAACAAATTGTACCTCAGTAAGTGGAAGAGGTTTGCTATCTGGGCTCAACTCAAGGGCTTAGACCCTATCACTGCTCCTGTCCCAGAGGTTTTGAAATTCTTAACATCCCTATTTAATCAGGGATCTTCTGTCTCAACTATTAAAGTTCAACTAGCTGCTATCTCTAAATTCCATGAATCCACGGATCCTCCTTTGATGAGCAGCAGACTATGCAAAACATTCATTAAAGGTGCAGTCTGTTAAGACCACCAGTTTTTCATCCTGCACCTCCGTGGGATCTTGATTTAGTGCTTGGCATTAACATCTCCCCTTTTGAACCGGCTGCTACATGAATTAATATATCTGTAATGGAAAATGGCATTCTTAGTGGCTATTACTTGGCAAGAAGAGTCTCAGAGCTTCAAGCCCTGTCTATTAAACCACCATATTTGATTTTCCACAAAGATAGAGTATCTCTTAGGCCTAATCCATCCTTTGTCCCAAAGGTCTGCTCTAGTTTCTGTCTTCAACAATCTCTAGAACTACCAGTTTTCTTTCCAAAATTCTCTAATGAAGAAGAATACACTCTCCATAAATTGGATGTTCACAGGCAATTACGCTTCTATTTAGACAGGACTCAGCAACTTCGTAAGTCAGACCAGTTGTTTGTGTCCTTCTCAGATAATAAATTGGGCCAAACCATCACAAAGCTACAATCTCAAAATGGATCAGAGATTGCATAACTCAGGCCTATTCTTCTTCAAATAAGCAACTTGCATCATCTATCAAAGCTCATTCTACCAGAGCTATGGCTACTTCTATAGCTTTTCATTCCAAGCTCGCTATTTGAAATTTGTGCTGCGGCTACTTGGTCCAACCCGCACACTTTCATTTCCCACTACAAATTGGATGTGGCATCTAAAGGACGAGCTTCATTTGGTTCCACGGTACTCAGGAGTGTTTTCCAGTGAGCCACCCAGGATTCAGGTGCTAGGGACGCTGTCCCATCATTCAGAATGTAGGCGAGATAGGATCACATAACATCTTTTAGTTATGTACTCACCATAACTTCAGATGTTTGGGATCCATCTCGCCTACATTCCTGATACCCACCCTCCTTCCCCCTGCCTTGCAGATCAGAAGAGATAGAACGGTTTTGAGCTCCACTGTTTTATCTTGTTTCATCTGACGATGTTATATAAGCAGGGTATGCATGTGTGCATGTATGCGGACAAACTAGATCTGGGGGACTGATGGTGGTGCATCCTGGGATATAGTAAGCTCAGCCAATAAGAGACTTCGCTCTTTGGCATAAGCGTGCGAGGAGCCGAGGATCGGCTCGAACCCATCATTCAGAATGTAGGCGAGATGGATCCCAAACATCTGAAGTTATGATGAGTACATAACTAAAAGTTCACCCTGCTGCAGACCAGGTTACCCTCCCTCCATCCCCTCTGAACTAGCTGAACTTATCTTTACCATTTTATCCTATACTACCTCTGTGGTGTATTTGCTTGTGCCTAAGGGTTTTGTTTGATTTTTATATAGCCATACGTATGTGTATATGTATATGTGTATATATATATATATATATATATATATATATATATATATATATATATATATATATATATATTTTGCCTACCTGTTGGGGGCACCTGACATCTGGGGCAAAAAAACTGAAGAAAATGGCGTTGGATGGCTCTTGTATACCCTAGCACTGGCGTCAGGAAAGCGACAGCAACCGACGCCGGACCAAGACTTTGGAATTCGGGCCGACTGCTGGGACGCCTGGCGGCAGGATAACCCAAGTGTGATGACTGCAGCAGGGTATACACTCGAACATCTACATTTATGGTAGGTACAAAACTGTACTTTGTGTACACTTACCAAAAATGTAGATGTACGAGTGTATTCACTGTTGCAGTCCAGGTTACCCACCCGCCATCCCCTTTTTTTCTGCTGGAACTTATCTTTCCTTCTCTGGTTTATACAACCTATGTGGTGTATTTGCTTGTAGATGAAGGTAAAGTTTATATTGGTGCATGTATTTATATATATATATATATATATATATATATATATATATATATATATATATATATATAGGCTACCCTTTTAGGGGGCACCTGACAATCTGGGGCAAGAAAAACTGAAGAAAATGGCGTCGGCTGCTTCTTTTATACACCTGATGACCTGACATTAGGGAAGGGGCGACAGCAACCGACACAGGACCCAAGACTTTGGAATTCAGGCTGACTGAGGGCAACCTGCCAGTAGGATTACCCAAATGTAATGACGGCAGCAGTGAATACACTCTAACATCTACATTTATGGTAAGTGTACACAACTGTACTTTTCCTTTCCATGAGCTTTCGTACTCTCCCAAAGGTTGAGAGTACTGCAGCATAGCAGTAGAAGGACATAGAATAGTTGTGTAAAATCTTAACCATAGATGTCCTACTCTTCTGTGTTGCAGTATTCTATTCCACCCTCCTACCCCCTTGGTACTTCCTGTTTCTTGGATGATGATGTATACCTCGTATCTTTGGGACTGATGTACTGACTGGTGCATTCTGTTCTGAGGAATGGTATATGCCAATGTCACCTTTATGGCCTACATTGGCTGCCTTGCTATGTGCAACGTTGCAGGTACCATGCAGTAGCAAGTGTTTTGTATACTGGCTGGACATTTGAGTTACCTAGGCGGGGAATTCCAGGTTATGAGTACTGCAACATGTAAGAGAAGGACATCTATGGTTATGGTAAGATTTTACACAACTCTTCTGTTTTGCTGGTTCTACAAATTCTTTATCTAAGCTATGTTAAGCAATCCACGATTAGCTGTCTATGCTTCCTGTGCAGAGAAAGCATAAGGAGGAAGAAAACCAGAAACATATCCTGATGCCTTGCTGCCTTTTTCTAATTTCCTTAACGCTAATAAAAGGGTAATGTGAGAAATTCAACATTTTGAGAGCATTTCCATGAAAAGGTAATAACTACACTGATTCAAACTGCATTGTCAGGTTGTTAAAAAATATATCAAAAAGAAAGCTTATTAAGTTCAGTTTTGTAGCGCAGAGAGAGAGCCCCACCTGCAACCCAAATGACCTTTCTTTGTTTAGCAGTCTGAGTGATGGGTGGAGTCAATGATTGAGGGTGGATGGTGTGCTGGGGAGTGCGAAGGACAATTCATTGGTTGCAGTGCAAACCTGTGTGGCATGAATGTATGTGACATGCAGCACATGACCAGGGTCATTCACTTGGCAACACCACATTAGTGCATCCGTTGGGCTCCCTATCAGACGATCGAAACGCCGTTTCCATAAATACTAAATGATCGACATGTATTGCGCAGACTGTGCAAACGCTGAATGTCCAAAACAGCGAAATGCGCAAACTGTGCAAACGCTGAATGTCCAAAACAGCGAAATCCAAAATGTCGAAGTGTTTTGGTTGGCCCATCTGCGGTATAGCTCCGTAAGGCAAGTGTGCGATAGGTATGGACCTTAGGGTAGGGTGCGGGTTAAGGTAAGTGTATAGATAAGTAATGCATATAAGATTTAGTGTAGTGTTAGAAGTAGGATTTTGTTGAATGTATTTGTGTATTTATTTTGTTAGGGTATATCTCTGTAGGGGAAGTGTGTGGTAGTTACGGACCTTAGGGTTAGGGATAGTGCATAGATAGTTGTGTATGTAGGGTTTAGTGTAGGGTTAGAAGTTGGGCTTTGGTGCTTTACTTTAGGGTTAGGAGTAGGGTCTGGTTAGTGTATGTATGTGTTTTATTTATTTTGTTTGGGTAGGTAGTATGTAGCAGGTGGTGGGATTGGCTGACTATGACTGT
The DNA here is from genome assembly GCF_019279795.1 of Protopterus annectens. Classification (NCBI taxonomy): domain Eukaryota; kingdom Metazoa; phylum Chordata; order Ceratodontiformes; family Protopteridae; genus Protopterus; species Protopterus annectens. The sequence goes on along the minus strand of NC_056751.1, from coordinate 622,074,826 downwards.
CCGATGTTTTAAAGTTCGCGGTTTAGTGCGTTCGGTCTATTCGCGGTTCAGTTAATACGTGTCGCTCTTTTGGTATTTGCTGAAATGGATTTTCGCGGAACTGATATAGACCCCATCCGTTGGGAGAGGTATTCTGGGTTCCTGTAGTGACCCACTTATACAGGTTAGCTGCTGAATGCCAGGATTAGGCCTAATAAAAATAATCCTGACTTACACTTTGTGAATGACTTTGTTATAGAGGCAGGGGCATTAGATAACTGTCCGACGCAAGAACCGTTAGGGTCTGGCCCAACCTTTAAATGCAGACAACTGTCATCTGGGGGTGAAGCTAGATCCTTGGACTATTGAAATAAGTTTGCCCATTGTTGTAGCAAAGCAAAATCTGTGAAGCAGAGTGAGGCATAAGGTGCCATCATGCCTGCCTGGATGAAGGCTTTGAATGGCCGAGCATGACTGCTGCTGTTTAGGGAACAAGAGGGCTGAAGACTAATAGAAGTAATGCTGATGGTTGCTTGGCAGGGAGGCAAAGGGAATATTAAAAAAAAAAAAAAGAAGAAATGAAAACCGTTAATGGTGCATGTGTTTACAGCAGTGTGGTGCTCTCCATCATTTAAAGATTCATGGATATTCAAAGGCAGTTGCATAAGTTGTGTGAGAGAGGATTCGGAATTTGTATTTTTTAAAGTATTTCAGTAGCATAGCCATTCCTAAGCATAATTAAAACAAGTTGACAGGTCAATGCTGGCTTGCAAAATGCCTTCAGTTTTCTTTATACTGATTATCTAATACAATTATTTCCGTTTTTTTATCTAATACAATTATTTCCCTTTTTCCTTATAAGTGACGTAACTGACACATTTTTATTCACTTGCAAGAGTATATATATATAGAATCTTACATTGCAGAATTATTCATGATACATAGAGCTTGCTGTGTAACATTGCTTTTACAGTTGGCTGACCAGAACTTCCAGTCCCATAATGCAGTATTAGTCATGTCCCACATCTGATACAGTAACAACTAGATGCCTTCTTTTTGTTCAAGTGATAGGAAATTATGCATCAGGTAATATCCTTGCCTTTGATTTCCAGCAGCAGGAGAAGGCTGCGGGTTTTATTCCCACAACACATACTCTGATTCATACCTAATGCTGACACTAATGTAAAGGAAAGGGGAGTGCTACACTTCTGTAGTAGTGTCTTTTGGATGGGTCATTAAAAAAATTCGCATCTGGTCAAGTTGGTGGCAGTTCATCTGTGTGTTAGTGATTCTGTGGCACCACTGAAGCAATGTAGGAGAGTTTTCTTATTGTCCTGGCCAAATTTTCTCTGCCCAGTATACATTCAGGCCTCCCTTGAATAAGGGCAATAAATGTAGTTGGGAATTACCCATTTAACATATTTTAATAATTATTCATATGTTGTGTTGCTGAGAGAAAAAATGGAGCAGCAAAAAAAAATGTAACTGGAGCACTTTATTTGCTTCTCGACTACCTGCCTTTAAGTAATCATTTATATTTGTACGTATGTGTGTGAGTGGGTTTGGTCCTGCTGTGTGGTGTTAAGGGATAAAACACTCTGACTGCACCTCATATGACCTGTGTTCGAATATCAGAACAGGGAGCCCGAAGAGATGCGTGGGTGGTGGAAGTGTATGGCATTTATCAGCTTACAAGTCCTGGTAGGAAAGAAACATCCTGCTGTCAATCCTGCACAGGAGTGCAAAAATGTATCTGTCAGTGTAGAGGTCACTAGGTGACTCCATATTGCACAGTGTCAGAATGACTTGCTCTGGGGCTTGTAGTAGCTGTCCCAGGCAACAGGGTATAGAAGAAGCCACTGTGGGTAGTGATTAGGCCTGTGATCTCTGCTTGACTTGGTAGACAGGCCCACTCCCTAGCTCTTCCTTACTGTTATCACCAGAGAAGAGATGGACTGATAGGTCCCCCATGTCAGACAGGGAATGAATTGGATGATGCATTTCTCACCCTTCCTGGAGTACAGATGGGTCTGACTCTCACCCAGCATGTAGGGATAAATGAGTCTGTCAAAAGCAGGAAGGGAACCACTGAGATAAGTTATGCAGATCCGAGGGGGGAAAAAAATCTGCCAGAACAACAAATTAAATTAATTAGAAGCTACTTGGTATTCCCTGTCAAATTAACAAGTAGTACTGCTGGGATATAGAAAAAGAGTTGCAAATACAGTAATAAAAAATTGACCTGAATGTGATATTGACTATTTAGCTTGCATATGACTCTTATGTCATGGGGACTGAATATGTTTTCTGCAGTCTTAACAATCATAAAATGTTTTTAATACCCCACCTTTATTTTAAAAGAAATGTGGGTGTGCATCTGTGTGAACTTTTTGCTTCAGACTGACATCAGGGGAACTTTCATGTTCTGCTATTTTCTTTTTCTTTGTTTTGTTGAGGGGGACATTTTCTAAGCACATTAAAGCACACTGAGGTAGGTCTTATGTCCTGAAATGGCCATAACCAGATGCAAAAGTCACTTGGAGCACAGCGTGTGTCTTAGAACTCCGAATTGGTTGTGATTTGATATATGTTAAGAGTTAGATTGCTGTAGGTCCTGGTGGTTCATAGCACTAGCACTTGGGCTTCAGATTTCACATAGTTTTCAGTGCTTCTTTACTGCTTGGGGCTCAGCACTGCTTTTGTGTTCCTAAAAACACTGCAGAGAGTGCCTGTTTAACTGGATCCTGCATCTGAAAAGAGAAATAAAAGCTAGGAAATTACTTTGTTTGCACTTAAGTTGCCCAGCTATTTATAGACATTCTGAGCTGTTTTTGCATTGCCTGTTACTTTTGTGTACTGTTTTAGACTTTTTGAGCTATTTTTGCAGTTTAGGTAAATTTTTTTGTATATTTTAATCTTTTTTAGCTAATACTGATTTGCATAATATTGCTGGTTGCACTGAGCTTCCCTGTTTTATGTAAAAAAGTTGCTCCATTTAAACCACTGTCTTCAGTGAATCTGCTTGGCCAGGGTTGGAAACCACGTAAGTCAGTTGTGATTTAATGAAAGTGTGAGTTAGACAAATGACTGCATGTCCTAGTGGTTTACAATGCTTGTGATGTTCATCGTGCATACAGCTGCAGTAATCACAGATGGGTTTTCAGCCGTCAGGCGGTCCCTCGGTCGGCCGAATTCCAAAGTCTTGGTCCGGCGTCGGTTGTTGTCGCTTACTCTTCTGACGTCAGGAAGGCCAGAGTATATAAGACACAGCCGACGCCATGTTCTTCAGTCTTTTTGCCGCTGTGCCCGAAGCAGAAGCAGTTCGCAAGTGCGGTCGGCCAGCTCCTGAATTACGAAAATATTTGGAACCGAAGTCTTCATTAAAGCTAAGTACCCCGTTGGGGAATCTTTTCTTGCCTCAGACCGATGTCAGAAAAAGTTAATAATTGTATTTCTTGTGGGAAGCAAATACCGCATAAGGATTTCCATTCCCTTTGCATACCTTGTTTGGGCCCAGACCACGACGTCTCGGGCTGTCGCTTTTGCGCTACCTTCAATAAACGCACTATCAAGCGTCTGGCGGAGTTCGCCCAACACCTTTTTGGTAAAGCTTTTGCTTATAAAATGTTGTCGGACACTCCGACTACCGTTTTATCCAGAAAACGCAAGGAAAAGGACCGCCAGGCGAGGCCTGCGGTCTCCACCGACACCACGCCGAAACAGGCTCCACGTGGTCCGGTTCTCAGTGAGACACCTTTGCAGTCCCTGACTACCGACGACACTCCTTCGGCGGTGTCTTCTGTACCAGAGACCGCTGGTTCTTCGGCCCTTTCCCAGACTACAACCGAAGCCCCTGCTTATGTTGAGCCGACTAATGTGGACAGATCTACATCCACCCATGGTGTATTTAGGCCTTCATCCTCTTTCTCTATTAAGGCCTTTACTAAATCCAAAGCAGCCAGGCATCACACTAGGCCTGCTGCACAAGGCCCATCTCCTGGACCCATGCCTAAGAAACACATGCTTAAAATGGCTGAGGATCTTATCACTCTTATCAAAGGTTCTCAGGCCCCTCCGGACAAGAGACCCAGAGTGGAGGAAGAATCCCCCTCTTCTGACCAGGGATCCATTTTATCAGAACATTTTGATGCTGAGGAACACTCTTATTCCCCTTTTGAGGATTCGGATGCAGAGCAGTCTATTCCTTCTGTATCCCCCCCCTGAGGATTTTTCTTTTGGGGAAACCTTGCACACCTTGAGGGAACACTTCCACTGGGAAGGCCAAGACTTTTCAGACTCCAAGAAAAGGCTTAGGGAATTTCTTTGGTTATCTCAGCATAGACCTTTGACTATTCCCCCTGTTTTGGAGGTACTGGATGATGTCTATTCGGAGGCTTGCTTTAATCCTGATTCACTGCCTCCTGCACCAGTTAAGCCTGATAGATATTACAGAGTACCTAGTTCTCATTAATTTCTCTACAAAGGCCATAATGCAGACCCTGAAACCATTTCTCAAGGCCCTAAGGGAATTAAGGCCTCCACTGCTAAGAATCCACTTCCTGCTGAAAGGGAATCTAGATCTCTAGAAAGGTGGGGTAAGAAGGTTTATACCTCGGCCACCCAAGGTGGGGTAAGAAGGTTTATACCTCGGCCACCCTAGCCATGAGGGCCTTAAACTGCCAGTTTCATATGATTAAATACCAACAGTTCCTGTTATCACAATTAAAAAACAAAATGTCTCAACCTGAACAACCAGATTTAAGAGTTACAGGATATGATGCATAGTGCAGAACAAGTGGGTAAACACACTTTACAATGTGGTTATGATGCCCTAGAGGCCTCCAGTAGAGCCGCTACAGGATCAGTCATTCTGAGACATGCCTGGCTTAGGAACAAAATCTGCCTGATCATGTGAAAGCAAAACTTCTTGATGCACCTTTACAAAAGGATGTTCTTTTTGGTACTAATGCTGAGGATATATTACGAAAAATGGAAGAGAAAGCCAAATCTATGCAAACTGTCAAAGCTTTCTTACAGGTCCAGCCACCACGATTTAGCAGGAATTGGCCATCAAAAAACTGGTCCTTTCCAGCCACTGACAAGCCCCAACGAGGCAGATACAGACGCGGAAGGGGCAGCGGGCAATCACAAGGGTCATATAGAGGCAGACAATGGCAATCTCCAGCACCAAGAGGTGGTGAAGACAGTGCACAACAGTACAGGAAGCAAACTCAATGACTCCCTCATCTCCATGCCAAGCAAGATTCAACTGGCAGCACCTTTGGGAGGGAAACTAGCATTATTTGCAAGCAATTGGCATATTGTCACAACAGACAAATGGATCCTGGACATTATAAACAGAGGCTACAAATTCAAATTTCACACTCTACCAAAAATGAGAGGCATGCCAAACCTACCACAAAATCAAAGGGTAGAGGCACAACTGCAAATTACAAAGCTCCTAAACATGAGGGCTATACAAAAGGTACCTACGCACCAACAAGGTCAAGGTTTTTATTCAAGGCTTTTCCTGGTACCAAGAAAAGGAACCGACTGGAGACCCATTCTGGACATATCCATCCTAAACACATTTCTACTCGTACCAAAATTCAAGATGCTCACATTACAGCAACTTCTTCCCATGCTGGGCAAGGAGTTTTGGCTGGTAACATTGGACCTCAAGGAGGCATACCTGCATGTCCCAATCAGACAAAGCTGCAGAAGATACCTCAGATTTCTTGCAGGTTCAATCCACTATCAATTCTCTGCATTGCCCTTTGGCTTATCTACTGCGCCCAGAGTATTCACCAAGTGCCTGGCATCAGTGATTGCCTACTGCAGACTTCAAGGGATACAAATTTACCCTTATCTGGACGACTGCCTGATCCAAGCGGACAGCAAACATATACTACTGAAACATCTGGCATATGTGACACGGTTACTGCTTTCTCTGGGATACACCATCAACAAGGAGAAATCAAAGCTAACACCTTCTCAGAAAATAACCTTCCTGGGTGCCAGCTTGGACACAAACACCCAGATGGCATACCTTACGCCAGAGAAACAAGGGCAATTATCTCAGTACTTCAAAATACTAGCAAAAAGTACCAGGCTTACTGCAAGGAAAATCCTGCAGGCTCTGGGATTCATGGCATCTTGCATTCTTCTAATCCCATGTGCAAAGCTGCACATGAGGAAACTTCAATGGTACCTAAAAAATCTATGGTCTCAACACAGTCACAGCTTGGAAGCAATTATTCCAATAATTCCCTGTCTACAAAAGGAATTCCTATGGTGGGCCCAAGCATGTCAAGTAAACACAGGCCTCCCATTCTGCAAGCCTCAAGCAGCACAAGTCATAACCACAGACGCCTCAGATTACGCCTGGGGGGCGCACATGAAGGACAGGTGCATTCAGGGCAGATGGCCCCAAAAAGAAAAGCACCTTCACATCAATCAAAAAGAAATGCTGGCAGTAATAAATGCAATTACAGCGTTCAAGGTCTTCCTGCATCCAGGACAATTGCTCATAAGAACAGACAACACCACAGTAATGTGGTACATAAACAAACAAGGGGGAACTCACTCATACCCCTTGTGCAGACTAGCCATGACTCTTTGGAACTTGGCTCTGGAAAGACAAATCGAACTTCAAGCACAGTACTTGCCAGGGATGGAAAACACACTGGCAGACACTCTGAGCAGAAATATGACAGATCCACACGAATGGAAGTTACATCCACAGGTGTTTACAGAGATAGTCCAAGCGTGGGGGAGGCCAGATATAGATCTTTTTGCCTCCCACAGAAACCATCAATTGAAAAAGTTTTGCTCAAGGACCTTCCATCCAAAGGCCTGGAAAGTGGACGCCCTTTCCTTCAGTTGGACAACATGGACAGTTTATGCATTCCCACCTCTACCTCTTCTGTCCAAGGTACTTTTGAAAGCAAGAACAGACAAGCCGAGGATGATACTGATTGCTCCAGACTGGCCGAGGCAACACTGGTATCCACTCCTGAGGAGCCTAACACATACTCCTCCCTGGTCCCTGCCTCTAATACCTCTACTGCTGACGCAGAACAATTTCAAAACCCTTCACAGCCAGCTGAAAACACTCAACCTCGCTGCATGGAAAATTCCTTAACACCACATCAAACTCTTCTCTCCAAGGAGGTGCAGGATGTCATTTTGGAGGCCAGAAGACCATCTACTAGAAAAGCTTACTCCGCAAAATGGAAGCGGTTTTGCTGTTGGAATGAGAAAAGAGAGCAGGACCCTAGAAAATTGAACTTGCCTCAGGTTTTACAGTACCTAGCTGAACTACTGAGCAGTGGACTTTCATTTTCCTCAATCAAAATACATGCCTCAGCAATTTCTGCAGAATTCAACACGGATCCTCCTTTATTCTCACATCCACTCTTACAACAGTTCCTCAGAGGGGCTAAGAACATAAGACCTCCAAGGAAACAACCAATACCAGCCTGGGACCTTAATTACATACTAGAAAAATTTACATTGCCTCCCTTTGAACCTGCTGCTTCAACAGATTTACAATATTTGTCCTGGAAAACAGCTTTCCTTCTGGCCATCACTTCAGCTCGTAGAGTTTCTGAGCTACAGGCCCTCATGGCGGTGCAGCCCTTCCTCATCTTCCATCAGGACAGGGTTTCCTTATCAACCCTTCTTTTATGCCTAAAGTGGTATCTAGGGTAGCCTTAAACCAAGCCATACACCTTCCTACCTTTTACCCTAACCCTCAAAACAAAGGGGAAAGGCTGCTTCACTCGTTAGACATCCATAGGCAGCTACGTTACTATTTGGACAGAACAAAGTCCTTCAGGAAATCAGACCAACTCTTTGTGTCCTATGCTGTAGGGGGTCCAGGGAAACCTGTTACCAAACAGACCATTTCCAAGTGGATTGGTCAATGCATTCGCTTTTGTTACTCCTATCATGGGAAACCTGTCCCTACTGGTATCAGATCTCACTCCACCAGGGCCACAGCCACCTCTACAGCCTTCCTCAGAGGTGTGCCTACTAAAGATATCTTGGAGGCAGCCACTTGGAGTTCTGTACATACCTTCACAAAACACTACCATCTGCCCTTATATTCCAGAACAAGAGCAGGCTTTGCCACTGCTGTTTTGCAGGGCATTCTGGCTCAACCCAGTTCCTCATAGTACCTACCACCCTATGCATAGCTTTGGGACTCTACCCATCTGTGATTACTGCAGTTGTATGCACGATGAACATAGTACAGTTTTGTACCTACCATAAATGTAGATGTTCGAGTGCTAATACAGCTGCAGTACAGGTTTCCCTCCCTCCTTCCCCACTTGGTAAGGCCATGGGGCCTGAATACCTCTTCATACCTGCTGACTGGGTTATCCTGCTATGTTTTATTTGCTTACATTTGTGGATTAGCTTTATTTATGTATTGCCTTCCTTTGGGGGCACCTGACATCTGGGGCAAGAAAGACTGAAGAACATGGCGTCGGCTGTGTCTTATATACTCTGGCCTTCCTGACGTCAGAAGAGTAAGCGACAACAACCGACGCCGGACCAAGACTTTGGAATTCGGCCGACCGAGGGACCGCCTGACGGCTGAAAACCCATCTGTGATTACTGCAGCTGTATTAGCACTCGAACATCTACATTTATGGTAGGTACAAAACTGTACTTTTTCATTGTTTTTTTGTTTGTTTGTTTACTGGGCAGAGTTGCACTGAGTGCAGGAAGTAGTAGCATTTTCATAGTGGGTTGCACACACAAGTAAAATTATCTTTTCTTATACTGAGTTACTCATCCATTTCCAGTTTATCTAAACTGCTTGCATTGAGCTTAATGTGATTCCTCTTAGCTACACTGATGTACACAGCCTGAATACAAGTTGTACTGAGCAGCACAGGCTTACACTGAACAGTACAACAGACTTTAACTGCTGTAATATTTTCCCAGCCTTTCTTTGGATCCTAACTGACTTTAAATTTGGCAGCACTGGTCATCATGGAGAGTCAACATACTTATCCCTTCTCCCATTCTTAGATTTTGAGACAGTATGTGAACTGGCTCACACTCTCTAACTCTTACTAAACCCAAAGGACTCTAGGAAATGTAATGGAGGTGTCCATCTGCCACTCAACTACTTTCAGTTAACATTTTCTTACCCCACCAGCACCTATGCAACATCCACTGATTACGGACTCTACGCTGTCCTATGCTGATGTCACTGAGAAATATTTACCAAAGCCTCCTAGGAGTCTGAAGACTGGGCATTAGCCTAAACCCTGAAAACAAATTTACCTCCTGCACTCAACCCAGTATCAATAGCTCATATCCAGTATACAGCTCACTGTACATTATAGTAAATAGAAACACCATTGGAGGTCACATAACTAACATGCAGAAACCCAAGCAAGACGAAGCTAGTTCATCTGACAACATTCTGATTATAGGTGACTTCATAGTTAGACATACAGATGCTCCACTCACTGTGCTGAGTAAAGAACAAGGTAAGGGTTATTTGCCTGCCAGTTGCCAGGATGTATAAATCACCTACAGCCCTCAAATTCCTTCACCCTAGGTGCATATATAACCTGAACATTGTGCACTTGGGGTGAATGACTTGAGATGCTTTTACTTGAATCATATGAAGAGAGACACAGTAGAGCTCTCAGAATATATATTTAGTAAAGAAATGAAACTAGTATTGAGCATTTCCTACCATTGCCTAGAATGGTGCCACAATGCAAACGAAAGATAATTGACTTCAGTTATTGGCATTAATAGCATCATTCTGGTGGGTATCCAGTAAATATCAGCCTGGGATGAGATGGTTGACGGCCCCAGTTCTTTGCTCAGGATGTTCTACGTCTGTCTCCTCATGGCTTCTGTATATTGGCAAAGACTTTCTTCCCCCATAGTGCCTATTTAAGCAAGGCCAGTCATCTCGAATTACTGTAATAGCTAACTGCAATCAAGAAATGTATAATACAAAAAAAATATATATAAAAGTTGTTCTCAATGCTAGAAGTCTACACACAAAGTTGCAGTCCTTGCAGGCATTCCTAACCATTGAAGATATTTGATATATGCAAAGTTATTGAAACATGGTTTCAGAATAGCAAAAGCACCCTTGCAATTGTAGGATTTTAATATTTTCCAATTATTTTTAAAAATTCGGGTTTAAACAAATGAATACATAACATTTAATTTAAGTAGACATATAAAAGTGTAGAAAAAACTAATTAAAAAAAAAATGCCAAAACAGCTATTTACAAGTGTCTACTAAATGAAGATTCTAAAAGATTTCAGTAGTTAATTACTATATATAGAAATCAACAATTATTTATTTAGCAGTTCTTCAAGGTTCTTCTTCATGTTGTACAAAGAAGTGATTCTGGTAGTTCCTGTCCCGATGGTAAGAAGTTCCAACTGACAAACTCCTGTTGCAGTATTGGTAAATTCATTAATTGAGGGAGATGGTTCATTTTTTCCAATTCTTGGTTCTAACTTTCCTTACGATTGATAAGATGCTCTAAAAAGTGGATATTTTAATCTTGAAACACAATCAGGTATTTGGGTATTAAACAAAAGTAAGGATTTAGTTAAAGTAAATTGTCAGTAAATAGAGCGCATAAGAAAAGAATATTATTATTCCAAGAAGGTTTAAGTACAGCACAGTCAAAGAACATATGTTGCTAATCTGGTTTAACCTATAATTTACATCTCCAACAAGCCATCTAACATTAATTCAGTTATGTGTGGTGTGAAGAAAGATCTTTGAATACATTTCCAAGAAAATCTCTATTTGAGTGAAGAGGTTGTTTGTTTTGATGACAAAATTATTTTTTGTCTTTTTTATTTGAAGAATTATTATTGAATCTAAAATAATTCCAGTAACTATCTCTGATGTTCATCGTGCATACAGCTGCAGTAATCACTGATGGGTTCTCTGCCGTCAGGCGGGTCCTCGGTCGGCCGAATTCCAAAGTCTAGGTCCGGCGTCGGTTGGTGTCGCTTTCTCTCCTGACGTCAGTGAGGCCAGAGTATATAAGACACAGCCGACGCCATGTTCTTCAGTCTTTTTTGCTGCGCGGTGCCCGAAGCAGAAGCAGTTCGCAAGTGCCGGTCGGCCAGCTCCTGAATTACGAAAAATTGGAAACGAAGTCTTCATTAAAGCTAAGTACCCGTTGAAACTTTTCTTGCCTCAGACCGATGTCAGAAAAAGTTAATAATTGTATTTCTTGTGGGAAGCAAATACCGCATAAGGATTTCCATTCCCTCTGCATACCTTGTTTAGGCCCAGACCACGACGTCTCGGGCTGTCGCTGGCGCTACTTTCAATAAACGCACTATTAAGCATCAGGCGGAGTTCGCCCAACACTTTTTTGGTAAAGCCTTTGATTATAAAATGTCGTCGGAGACTCCGACTACCGTTTTGTCCAAAAAACGCAAGGACAAGGACCGACACGCGAGGTCCACGGTCCCCACCGACACCACGCCAAAACCGGCTACACGTGGTCCGGTTCTCAGCGAGACGCCTTTGCAGTCCCTGACTACCGACGACACTCCTTTGGCGGTGTCCTCTGTACCCGAGACCGCAGGTACCTCGGCCCTTTCCCAGACTACAACCACCAAAGCCATTGCTAATGTTGAGCCTCCTAATGTGGACAGGTCCACTTCCACCCATGGTGTCTTTAGACCCTCATCTTCTTTTTCTATTAAGGCCTTTACTAAATCCAAAGCAGCCAGGCATCCCAAGAGGCCTGTTGCACAGGGCCCTTCTCCAGGCCCCATGCCTAAAAAACAGATGCTTAAAATGGCTGAGGATGTAATTACTCTTATCAGGGGTTCTCAACCCCCTCCAGACAAGAGACCCAGAGTGGAGGAAGATTCTCCCTCTTCTGGTCAGGGCTCCATTTTATCAGAACATTCTGATGTAGAGGAACACTCTTACTCTCCTTTTGAAGATTCGGATGCAGAGCAGTCCATTCCTTCTGTGTCTCCTCCTGAGGATTTCTCCTTTGGGGAAACCTTGCACACTTTGAGGGAACACTTCCATTGGGAAGGCCAAGACTTTTCCGATTCCAAGAAAAGACTTAGGGAATTTCTTTTGTTACTTCAACACAGACCTCTGGCGATACCTCCTGTTTTGGACATACTTGATGATGTTTATTCGGAGGCTTGCCTTAACCCGGATTCCCTGCCTCCTGCACCAGTCAAACATGATAGGTACTACAGAGTTCCTAACTCTCACCAATTTCTACAAAAGCCATAATGCTGACCCTGAAACCATTTCTCAAGGCCCCAAGGGATTGAAGGCCTCTACTGCCAAGAATCCACTTCCTGCGAAGAGAGTCAAGATCCTTAGAAAGGTGGGGAAAAAGGTGTATACCTCGCCAACCTAGCCATGAGGGCCTTAAATTGTCAGTTTCATATGCTTAAATATCAACAGTACCTGTTATCACAATTAAGGAATAAAATGTCTCAACCTGAACAACCAGATTTGAAGGAGTTGCAGGATATGATGCATAGTGCAGAGCAAGTGGGTAAACACACCTTACAATGTGGCTATGATGCCCTAGAGGCCTCAAGTAGAGCGGCTGCTACAGGATCAGTCATTCGTAGACATGCCTGGCTTAGGAACAAAGCTTGCCTGATCATGTGAAAGCTAAACTTCTAGATGCTCCTTTACAAAAGGATGTGCTGTTTGGTACTAATGCTGAGGAGATATTACGGAAAATGGAAGAAAAAGCCAAATCTATGCAAACTGTCAAAGCTTTTTACAGGTCCAACCACCACGTTTAGCAGAAATTGGCCTTCAAAAACTGGTCCTTTCCAGCCACTGACAAGCCCCAAAGAGGTAGATACAGAGGCACAAGGGGCAGAGGGCAATCACAAGGATCATATAGAGGCCGACAATGGCAAACTCCAGCACCAAGAGGTGGTGAAGACAGTGCACAACAATACAGGAAACAAACCCAATGACTTCCTCATTTCCATGCCAAGCAAGTCTCAGCTGGCAGCACCTTTGGGAGGAAAGCTAGCATTATTTGCAAGAAATTGGCATATTGTCACAACAGACAAATGGATCCTGGACGTTATAAACAGAGGCTACAAATTTCAATTCCACACACTTCCAAAAATGAGAGGCATGCCAAACCTGCCACACAATCAAAGGGCAGAGGCACAACTACAAATTTCAAAGCTCATGGGCATGAGAGCTATTCAAGAGGTACCTACTCACGAACAAGGTCAAGGTTTTTATTCCAGACTTTTTCTGATACCAAGGAAAGGAACCAACTGGAGACCCATTTTGGACTTATCCATCCTAAACACATTTTTACTCGTACCAAAATTCAAGATGCTCACATTACAGCAACTTCTTCCCATGCTGGGCAAGGAGTTTTGGCTGGTAACATTGGACCTCAAGGAGGCATACCTGCATGTCCCAATCAGACAAAGCTGCAGAAGATACCTCAGATTTCTTGCAGGTTCAATCCACTATCAATTCTCTGCATTGCCCTTTGGCTTATCTACTGCGCCCAGAGTATTCACAAAGTGCCTGGCATCAGTGATTGCCTACTGCAGACCTCAAGGGATACAAATTTACCCTTATTTGGACGACTGCCTGATCCAAGCGGACAGCAAGCACATACTTCTGGAACACCTGGCCTATGTAACTCTGTTACTGCATTCTCTGGGATACACAATCAACAAAGAGAAATCCAGGCTAACACCATCTCAGAAAATAACTTTCCTGGGTGCCAACTTGGACACAAACACCCAGATGGCCTATCTTACGCCAGAAAAACAGGGGCAGCTAACTCAGTACTTCAAAATACTAGCAAATTGTACCAGGCTTACTGCAAGGAAAATCCTGCAGGCTCTGGGCTTCATGGCATCTTGCATTCTTTTAATCCCATGTGCAAAGTTGCATATGAGGAAACTTCAATGGTACCTAAAAACCTATGGTCTCAACACAGTCACAGTTTGGAAACAATAATACCAATAATTCCATGTTTGCAAAAGGAATTTCTATGGTGGGCCCAAGCATGTCAAGCAAACACAGGTCTCCCATTCTGCAAGCCTCAAGCAAATCAAGTCATCACAACAGACGCCTCAGATTACGCCTGGGGGGCACACATGACAGACAGGTGCATTCAGGGCAAATGGTCCCAAAAGGAAAAGCACCTTCACATCAATCAAAAAGAAATGCTAGCAGTAATAAATGCAATTACAGCTTTCAAGGACCTCCTGCATCTAGGACAATTACTGATAAGAACAGACAACACCACAGTAATGTGGTACATAAACAAACAAGGAGGAACACATTCATACCACTTGTGCAGACTAGCCATGACTCTTTGGAACTTGGCTCTGGAATGGCAAATCGAACTTCAAGCACAGTACTTGCCAGGATTGGAAAACACGCTGGCAGACAATCTAAGCAGAAATATGACAGATCCACACGAATGGAAGTTGCATCCTCAAGTGTTTACAGAGATAATACAAGCGTGGGGGAGGCCAGACATAGATCTTTTTGCCTCCCACAGGAATCATCAATTGGTAAAGTTTTGTTCAAGGACCTTTCATCCAAAGGCCTGGAGAGTGGACGCCCTTTCATTCAGTTGGACAGCATGGACAGTTTACGCTTTCCCACCTCTACCGCTTCTGCCCAAGGTGCTCTTGAAAGCAAGAGCGGACAGACCGAAGATGATACTGATTGCTCCAGATTGGCCAAGGCAACACTGGTATCCGCTCCTGAGGAGTCTAACACATACTTCTCCCTGGTCCCTACCTCTAATGCCTCTTCTGCTGACTCAGCACAGCTACAAAACTCTTCACAGTCAGCTGAAAACACTCAATCTTGCTGCATGGAAAATTCCTTAACACCACAACAGACCCTACTCTCCAAGGAGGTGCAGGATGTCATTTTGGAGGCCAGAAGGCCATCTACTAGAAAGGCTTACACATAAAATGGAAACGGTTTTGCTCTTGGAATGAGAAAAAAGGCCAGGACCCTAGAAAACTGAATTTGCCTCAGATATTACAGTATCTTGCTGAGCTACTGAACAGTGGACTTTCATTTTCTTCCATAGAAATCCATGCCTCAGCCATTTCTGCAGAATTCAACACGGATCCACCTTTATTTTCTCACCCACTCTTACGACAGTTCCTCAGAGGGGCTAAGAATATAAGACCACTAAGGAAACAACCAATACCAGCCTGGGATCTTAATTACATTCTGGAAAAATTAACATTGCCTCCTTTTGAACCAGCTGCATCAACAGATTTGCAATATTTGTCCTGGAAAACAGCCTTCCTTCTGGCCATCACTTCAGCTCGTAGGGTTTCGGAACTACAGGCCCTCATGGCGGTGCAGCCCTTCCTCATCTTCCATCAGGACAGGGTTTCCCTTCGTACCAACCCGTCATTTATGCCTAAAGTGGTATCCAGGGTAGCTTTAAACCAAGCCATACACTTACCTACCTTTTACCCCAATCCTCAAAACAAAGGGGAAAGGTTGCTGCACTCTTTAGACATCCATAGGCAGCTACATTATTATTTGGACAGAACAAAGTCCTTCAGGAAATCAGAACAACTTTTTGTGTCCTATGCTGTAGGGGCTCAAGGGAAGCCAGTGACCAAGCAGACAATTTCTAAGTGGATAGGCCACTGCATACGGTTCTGTTATTCTTATCATGGGAAATCTGTTCCCACAGGCATCAGATCCCACTCCACCAGGGCCACAGCTACCTCTGCAGCCTTCCTCAGAGGAGTTCCTACCAAAGACATTTTGGAGGCAGCCACTTGGAGTTCTGTACATACCTTCACAAAACACTACCACCTGCCTTTATATTCCAAAACTAGAGCAGGCTTTGCCACTGCTGTGTTGCAGGGCATTCTGGCTCATCCCAGTTCCACCTAGTACCTACCACCCTGTGTGTAGCTTTGGGACTCTACCCATCTGTGATTACTGCAGCTGTATGCACGATGAACATAGTACAGTTTTGTACCTACCATAAATGTAGATGTTCGAGTGCTAATACAGCTGCAGTACAGGTTACCCTCCCGTCTTCCCCACTTGGTAAAGGCATGGGGCCTAACCCCCTCTTCATACAACCTGACTGGGTTATCCTTCTATGGTTTATTTGCTTGCAACTACTGATTTTGGATTATATTGCATTGCATGTATATATTTATATATATATAATTTATATATTGCCTTCCTTCTGGGGGCACCTGACATCTGGGGCAAGAAAGACTGAAGAACATGGCCTCGGCTGTGTCTTATATACTCTGGCCTCACTGACGTCAGGAGAGAAAGCGACACCAACCGACGCCGGACCTAGACTTTGGAATTCGGCCGACCGAGGACCCGCCTGACGGCAGAGAACCCATCAGTGATTACTGCAGCTGTATTAGCACTCGAACATCTACATTTATGGTAGGTACAAAACTGTACTTTGTTCTTTAACCACTTTATATAATTTAGATAAAATACCTTTTCCAATTGTATTACTGTTGCATCCAAAAAGATAAGAAATAAATTCATCTAGGAGCAGAATTTCTTACCCTTAGTTACATTAATTTAATCTTGCATTCAGCAAATTGTGCACAATTTTTGTACATGCGACCACATATCTTTATTCAAATCAAATTTATGTATTATATAATCAACAGAATGCAGTTGTTGTTTATCCATTAACTGAAACCAGTAAATCAAGTTTTCTTTAAAAGTAATCATTGTTTGAAGATTAAAAGTGGAAATATTATTTTGAGTATAGGCTATTGGAAAAATGAAAAAAAAACATGCTTTATACATTGGATTTCTGTAAATAAAATTTCATGAGGTGCTCATGATGGAAAGGTAGGAAAAATTATTTTATTTGAAAAATACTGTTTTAATTACCAATGTGAAACGTTTGAAAATAAATGATTTGAATTTTTAAAATTAGTTTCTAATGCAAAATTTCCTTGAAGCTCTTTCAATTTAGCAGTATACCGATTGTTTAGTCAGAGGGTACTATCTTAATGATTGAAGATATTCTGTAGAATATAGCTCTAAATCTGGTAGACCAATACCACCAAGAGACCAATCTCTACTATGATGAATTAAAGCTAATCTCGGTTTATTAGGAAACTATAACAATTTCAAAGTTAAAGGATTAAACTCTTTTATACAATTTCTTGCTGGCAGTAAGGATAATTGTTGTATAATGTATTTATGGTAAAATCATTTAATTATGGAAAGCCTCTCTTCCATAGTAGAAATATATTTGTTCCAATTGTATAAAATATCGTTTATAAAAGTTAAGCTATTATAGTTGAGAGTTATATTATTAATATTAATAATAATTATGCCTAAATATTTTTTTTGAACTATATTTTGGTAAATGTTTTATCAGTATCCTTAGTATTAAAATTTATGGGTACATTTTTTTTGTTTTGCCACCATTAAAACTAAGGCCAGATTTCATCTGAAAGATTTCCATTGCTTTAAAAACAGCTGAAAGTGAACTATTTCATTCAAGGTCAATAGAATATCATCTGCAAACAACTGAATCTTAGATGATGGATTCTTGCCCACCTAAATTCCTTTAATGTTTGGGTTTGATCTTATAAAGTTAGCAAATGGTTCTGTAACTAAAGAAAAGAGCAAAGGCGAGAGAGGACATCCTTATTTAGTTCCTTTGGAAAGCCTAATTTACTATGAGGTATATGAACCTATTAACATAAGCATGTGAGTTTTCATAAAGAAGATTAGCAAGATATATGAAATTGCTTGAGAAATTACTTTCAGTACTAATGAGAGATGTTTCCAGCTAAGAGAGTCAAAAACACTGTCTGTATCTAAACTTATTAATGATAATTTATCAGTTGTTCTAGTGGCATAATCACTTATTGGTTAGCATTCTTTTAATATTATAGGAGTTCCTATTTAATATGAACCCAGTTTTAGTCATTGTTGATCATAAACTGTAGAAACTACTTTATTCTATTAGCATGAATAGCCGTAAATAATTTATAATCTATATTTAATAAAGATATTGGTCTCTAAGAGGAATATTTTACTGGATCTTTATCTGCTTTTAGACTTGGAGAGATGACAGTATACTTACAGGATGGAGAAACATTTACTAATTCTTTAACTGTTGAAAAGACTAAGCAAGATGGATGAGGGTACTTTTGGCATTAATTTATAAAGTTCAGGGATGATATCACCAGGAGCCTTGCTAGGCTTTAGTCTATTGATGAGCTTTAAGTTCTGAGAAAGATACAAGCTTATCAATTATTTTCATCTGTTCTTCATTTAATTCCTTTTTAGTCTGATTTCTAATGAATGTTTTGATATCTTTCTTAGAGTCCATTAATGGATTGTTTTTTGTTAATTATTTTAAAATGGCTTCTAAACTCTTTCAGGGTGTCTTCAACTTCAGTGACCCTTTTCCTGCCCTTGAGGAGTGTATCTCCTTAATATGATGGGATTTATTAAGGATTTTTGTTCTGTTAGCTAAATTATGGGGATTTATATTATCACACACTTACAAAAGTGAACGATAATTAATCGAACCCATGTAAGCGAAAGCTTACAACGTGGAAACCTCAGAACAGCAATTTTTTTTTCCAAGGGAAAACTTTCTTTAAGGGTAAGAATTTTAAGCTGCTTTTATGGGGTGCCTAGGATATAGTATGATGTTGGATCATAGTGGGGGTTATCCAGGGTCTGAGCAAGTACACTTCCATGTGCTAGTTAAGTAGGAGTGGAGGTGGAATTAAAAGTTGTGTTTTATTATCTAGGATCTGGACTTCTAAAGGAATGGTGTTCCATACTTTTGTGATGGCAGTGGAGTACAGGGAGTCTCCTGAGCTATTCTTGCCTTTGGACATTTCTACTATTGTTTTGTTGGTGGATCTTAAGATCGGGTATTAGTGTAGTAGTTTATTAGGCCTTGCAGGGCTGGAGTTTTGCTGGGGTGGTATAGCATCTAGTGGGCTAATATAAGCTGATCTAAGTGAGTAAGTTTAGTAGTTCTTGCCAAGACAGCTGTTTTAGGGCTAAACGGTGATGGGACCTGAAAGCAGAGTCATTAGCAAACTTGGCTATTTTGTTGTAACAGTTGGCTAGTTTTTTTAGGTCTCCTTTGTTTAGGTTAGTTAGTATGGGGGAGGCATAAAGTAGTGTAAAGAGTAGGTGAGGCTTTGCAATGTTGACCCTACTATTATTGGTGAGAGAGTTTTTACATCTGTAGAGAGGGTGCCAAGTTTTTTGTGGTTTTTAGTTATGGTTTGTGCTATATGTTTGTCAAATTTCATGTTATCTATAGTAACACCTAATAGTTTGGTTTGAGAGACTAGGATGATGGTAGTATTGTCAGATGAGATTATTTTAAATTGGAGAAAGAGGTTAGTGGCTTTAGAGGGATGAAATAGCATTAGTTGTGTTTTTTTGGGTTAAGTATTAGTTGTGAGTTGGCTAACCTTGTTTCTGTTGCGGAAAAGGATTCTTGGGTAATTTTCTGTAGTAGTTGGAGAGAGGGGGCAGAGCAGATTAGAGTGGAGTCATCTGCATACTGGACCAGATCATCATGGATTGTGGCTTTGTGGAGGTCATTGGTAAATATTGTGAAGATAAGGGGTCCAAGGATGCAACCCTGTGGGACACCTGAAGAGGTTCTTCGTGTTTCACTGTTGCAGTCATTACATTTGGGTAATCTGCTGGCAGGTTGCCCTCAGTCGGTCTGAATAACAAAGTCTTGCGTCCTGCGTTGGTTGCTGTCTCCTCTTTCATGACGTCAGAGGTATAAAACATGCAGCCGACGCCATTTTAATTAGTCATTCTTGCAGCGCGGTGCCCGAAGCAGAAGCAGTTCGCAAGTGCCGGTCAGCCGACTCCTGAAATTTTCGTTTTTGAGTTTCAGAACCGAAGTCTTCAAACTAAAGCTAAGTACCCCGTTGGGGAAACTTTTTCTTGCTCCTTACCGATGTCAGTAAAAGTTAATAATTGCATCAAATACCTCATAAGTATTTTTATTTGTACTGTATACCTTGCCTAGGCCCTTACCACAATGTTGCTATCAGTTTTGTGCTAAATTTAACCAAAGCACTATTAAGCGTCGGTATATTTTTGATTCTAAATATTTTGGTTCAAGATTTAACTACCCTGAAATGTCATCTATTAGCAATCTAACTACTGGAGTTCACAAAAAACATAAGGAAAAAGACAGAGACCGTTGAAATCCAAAACCGACGACGAGCTTCTCCTAAGCCAGTTGCCGGTACTCAGTGAGGTGCTTTCGCAGCCCCTGATACCCACTACTTTTGAGTCGCAGGCCTCTATCGAGACCCATTCGGAGTCCAGTATGCCATGAGATTTGCAAAGTATTGAACCCGTGGATGTCTCTTCCCTTGGATGGGTCCGGAGCCGCTGAGCAGGTACCGGCTTCTGAGGGTGTTTTCAGGCCTCAACATTTTTATATTAAACCGACGCCATCAACAAAAACAAGGTAAAAAACAACTTCTGTATAAAAAACTGACGCATGAGCCACGTGCTCAGGCCCCTGTGCCTAAAAAACAAATGATCAAAATTGAGGATTTAATTACCTTGATCAGGGGTTCCCAACCCCCCCCCCCCACACACACACACACACACACACACACACACACCGCCAAGAGGCCCAGACAAGGCACTGATTATGAATCTTCAGATCTGGTTTCTATTTCTTCTGATTCCTCTTCTGATCAGCATTTTTTTTGTTCCACCTTATGAGGATTCTAATGCAGAGGAATCCGTCCCATATGCATCTCCTCCCGAGGATCTCTCTTTTGGAGAGACTTTACTTACTTTAAGGGAACATTTTCACTGGGAGAGTCGGGACTTCTCTGAATCAAAAAAGAGGCTTTGGGATTTCCTTCTTCCTCAGCATAGGCCTTTGGCAATACCTCCTGTATTAGACATTGTGGATGATATGTTCTCGGAATCAAGCATGGCTCCTTATTCCTTGCCTCTGGCTCCTAGTAAGCCAGACAGATATTACAGGGTTCCTGACTCCCACAAATTTCTTTTCAAAAATCCTGCTGCTGATCCTGAGACTATTTCTCAGGGTCCCAAGGGTGTTGAGGCTTCTACAGCCAAAAATCCTACCCCTTCTGATAGAGATTCCAGGGCGCTGGATAGATGGAGTAAGAAGGTTTATACTTCTGCAACCTTGGCAATCAGGGCTTTAAACTGCCAGTTTCATATGGTTAAATATCAACAGCATGTTATGGGCTTACTGAAACAGAAAATGATGCTGATTTCTGATTGTGTGGAAAATAGAGTTACAGGATTTATTGCATGCAGCAGAACAGGTTGGAAAGCATACTTTGCAATATGGTTTTGATTCCTTGGAGGCCACTGGTAGGGCTGCCGTTACTGGATGTGTGATAAGGCATGCCTGCCTCAAGGAGCAAAATCTGCCTGATCATGTTAAAGCTAAATTGTTGGATGCCCAATTGCAGCATGATACTCTGGTAATAAGGCAGAAGAGGTTTTAAAGAAAATGGAAGACAAAGCTAAATCTATGCAAACGGTAAAAGATTTTTTGCAAGTGCAGCCACCCAGGTTCAGTAGGCACTGGCCTACTAAAAATTGGTCCTTTCATGTGTCCAATAGAGCCATACCCAGGTGCTCAAAAGGCTCCAGATATCAATCACAGGGATCTTACAGATCAAAGCAATGGGGTGCCTCCACCTCCAAATCTGGAGGTAACAAAGCACAACCCTACAGTAAGCAGTCTCAATGACTTTCCTCTACCATCTCCAAGCACTTATATTTTGGCAGCCCCCTTGGGGAGGAAACTAGCACTTCATGCTCAAAATTGGCAGTTAATTACCCAGGACAAGTGGGTATTAAACATAGTATCCCAGGGGTACAGATTTCATTTCCATACTTTGCCAATTCCAAATGGATGGCCGGATCTGCCACAAAACCAGTGGGCAGAGGCCCAGAAACAAGTCCTGTCCCTCATGGATATGGGGGCTATTCAACCGGTACCAGAAAAGGAAAAAGAACAAGGATTTTATTCAAGACTTATTCTGGTACCCAGAAAAGACGATTCATGGCGTCCAATACTGGACTTATCGATTCTGAACACGTTCCTGGATATTTCAAAATTCAAAATGTTGACTTTATAACGGCTACTGCCTATGGTATGCAAGAATGCTTGGTTAGTAACTCTAGACTTAAGAGGCATACCTGCATATCCCGATAAGGGAATCTTGCAGAAGATACCTCCTCTTCAAAGCAGGCTTTTTGCATTGCCAATTCTCTGCACTGCCCTTTGGCTTATCTACTGCGCCCAGGGTCTTTACAAAGTGCCTGGCACCAGTAATTGCATTCTACAGACAAAAACATTCAAATTTATCCTTCTCTGGACAATTGTCTCATTCAGGCAGATGACAAGGACACTCTTCTTCAATATCTGGCATTTGTAAAAAGGCTTCTAGCATGCCCTAGGGTACACCATAAACGAAATCACAACTGGTACCCTCTCAAATAATTATATTCCTGGGTGCAAGCTTGAATACAACTGCCCAGATGGCTTACCTCACGCCAGACAAACAACTGCAGTTGACAACATACTTCAAACAAATTTGCAACAAAAAACAGTTATCTGCAAGACAAATTCTGCAGGCTTTGGGGTTCATGGCATCCTGCATTCTACTAATTCCATATGCAAGACTGCATATGAGGAAACTTCAAAGGTATCTAAAAAGTTTATGGAGTCAACATTGTCACAGCCTGGAAACAATGATCCCTCTCATTCCTTGCCTACAACAGGAGTTTCTGTGGTGGGCAGAGACATGTCACCAAAACAAGGGACTGTCATTCACTCTACCCCTTGCCACCCAAACCCCAACTACAGACTCATCAGACTATGCTTGGTGGGCCCACCTGGCAAGGAGATGCATTCAGGGCAAATGGAGCCCAAACCAAATGCATATGCATATCAACCAGAAAGAAATGCTAGCTATTCAGAATGCTCTGAGAGCCTTCAAGGACTTACTTCATCCAGGACAACTACTGATAAAGAATGACAACACCACAGTTATGTGGTACATAAACAAGCAGGAGGGTACCCATTCCTACCCACCTTTGCAGACTAGCCATGGCCTTGTGGAACACAGCCTTGACTTACCAAATGCATCTTCAAGCTCAATTCCTGCCATACTCTGGCAGACGACCTAAGCAGAATTCTTATGGACCCGCATGAATGGAAACTGGATCCGCAAATCTTCGTTAACACAAAAATGGGGAATCCCAGGCATAGATCGATTTGCCTCTCCCCAAGACTATCAGTTGGACAAATTCTGCACGAGTACTCATCACAAAAAAGCATGGAAAGTGGATGGATGGTCTATCCTTCAGCTGGAAAAACCTATCAGTCTATGCCTTTCCCCCTCTGCCTCTACTCTCCAAGGTCTTAGTAAAAGTCAGACAGGAAAAAAACAAAAATAATTTTAATTGCTCCGGACTGGCCTCACCAACACTGGTATCTGCTTCCAAGGAATATGTCACACCCTCCTCCGTGGTACTTGCCTCAGGCACCTCACCTACTGTTTCAGCAGAATTATCAAATTCTGCACACTCAACCCCAAACTCTGAATCTTGCAGCATGGCTAATCAACTAATTATTCAAACCACATCTCTCAGTAAACTTGTGATGGATGTCATTTTGGAAGCCAGAAGGCCTAGTACTAGAAAACCTTATGCTGATAAATGGAAGAGATTCTGTGCTTGGATCCAAGCACAGGGAAAAGACAAAGCAAAGCCCAATATTCCTCAGATTTTACAATACTTAACTGAGATGCTTGACAAGGGCCTATCTTTTTCTTCAATAAAAATCCATGCCTCTGCCATCTTGTCTCATTACAACACAGAGCCTCCTCTCTTTTCTTATCCACTGCTAAAACAGCATCTCAGAGGGGCCAAACATTTAAGGCCTCCCATGAGCATGCCATCTCCCGCATGGGACCTCAATTTTGTGCTGGAAAAACTCACCCCACCTCCTTTTGAACCAGCAGCTACTGCGGATATAAAATTTCTTTCTTGGAAGACCGCTTTTCTTTGGCAGTCACTTCAGCTAGAAGGTTTCAGAACTACAGGCTCTCATGGCAGTGGAGCCTTTCATTATATTTTACCCGGACAGGGTGGCTCTTAGGACCAATCCTTCCTTTATGCCTAAGGTGGTATCCAGTGTGGCTCTTAACCAAACCATTCACCTGCCAACTTTTTTCCCAGATCCGCAGAACAAGGGGGAGTGGATTCTGCATTCATTGGATGTACACATACAACTAAGATTCTACTTAAACTGGACAAAATCTCAAAGTCTGAGCAACTACTGGTAGCATTTGCTGCAGATTAAGAGGGGAAGGCTATATCAAAGCAGACTGTGTTTCTAAATGGATAAGCCACTGCATTAGTTTCTGCTATTTGCACCATGTTAAAACTGTGCCCAAGGGTATCCGGTCCCATTCCACCAGGGCTGCCTCTACTTCAGCAGCTTTTCTCAGAGGGGTCCCAACCAAAGACATTCTAGAAGCTGCTACTTGGAGCTCTGTTCATATGTTCACAAAGCATTACCATTTACCTCTCAACTCTAAATCCAGGGCAGGCTTTGTCATTGCAGTTTTGCAGGGCCTTATAGCTGCTCCTAATGCTGTTTAGTTCCATCCTCCCATCCATTGATTTGGGAATACACTCGAACATCTACATTTATGGTAAGTGTACACAACTGTACTTTACTGCCAAGAGTGGGAATAGGGAGTTTTCCCATTTTACAGCTTGTTGTGGTAGTTGGATAGTTATTGAACCAAAGGATTTGGTAATGAATGCGTTTCTCTAGAATTTTTGACAGTGGGGGATAGTATAGCGATAAGCCGGTAATTGGATAGTTCGGTTGAGTTACCACCTTTATGGAGCGTATTGTGTGAGATTTTCCAGAGGGTTGGAATATATTGTTCTGAGACTGACCTATTTATTAATAGGGTGACAGAGTATGAGATGGCTTTGGCTGCAATTTTCAGGTGTTCTGCAGGTTGTTTATCAGCTGCTATGCTAGTTGGTTTGTTTGGGCAAGTATTTATAAATTCTTTTAATTGGCACTGGTTGTAGAGAGTAACCATTTTGACCTGCTATTAAGGTACTGGGGTCATGATGAGTTGTGGGAGGACCTGTATTTGTGAGCTGTAGAATGGACTTGAAGTATTCGTTAAATTGAATGATGTTATTGTCTGTGGTGGTATTGATATTTGGGGGTGACGTACTGGTTTTCCCTGGTTTTAATATTTTATTAATTGCTGTCCAGAACTTTTGTGGGTTATATTTGTGTCTTGTTTGTATATCCGAGTAGTGTTTTTTCTTGTCTGGTCGCATTTGTTTTTTGTCCTTGTTCCTCAGTTCTAAGAACTTTTGTTTGTTTGTATTTGTTTTGTTGTGAAGCCATGTTTCCCATGCCTTGTCTCTATATTTTAAGAGAGCATGGGTGCTTTTCGTGAGCCAGAGAATAGTTGGACTTTGTTCTGACTGTTCTAGTAGGACCAAGGTCATTAAGTATACTCAAAAAACTAGTGTTAAAGAACTCTACGGCATTATCAAGGAGGAGGTGTGTAAGAGGTATCTAGTTACAGTGAGTTAGTGCAGTTGTAAGATCTTGAGGTTTGAATTTTTTTGTGCATTGAATTTGTTGGACAGAGATGGACAACAAATAAAACCCACAAAAACTAAGTGTGTCGGGTAGGGAAACAGAGTAGTGTGATAGATGTGGATAGTTTGTGCGGATCCAGTTTAAAATTTATTTTTTTTAGTTTATCTGATTTAATGAAAGTATTGATTAATTGAGAAAAAACTTGTGCGTTTGTCGTTAGAGGGGAAGGGAGAGTTACAGGTAGACCAGTCTGTGTTAAAGTGTCCTAGTACAATTTTTTATTAGGGGAGGGTATGAGATGCCCAATGGAGGATGGATTCTGTGATAGTAATGTTATTCCCGGGGGAATATAAGCAACAATAATGTTTACATGTTTCTTTGAATTGACTTTTAGTTTGGCAAATAGTTTATGCATTGCCATTTAAACTATTAATTTGTTTTGTCATGTTGTGTTCATCTTTTGACTGTCTAGTTTTAGCTTGTCCATTTTCTTCAAATAGTTTCTGCATTGCCATTTAAACTATTAATTTGTTTTGTCATATTAGTGTTTGTCTTTTGACTGTCTAGATGTCCTTTAAGAATGCAACTGCAGTCATAACATGTGGGTTGTCCTGCCTCAGGCAGCCCTCGGTCGGCCGGATTCCAAAGTCTGGGTCCGACGTCGGCTGATGTCGCATTTCTCTCCGACGTCAGAGCGGCTGGAGTACATAAGCATCAGTCGACGCCATTTTCTTCAGTCTTTCTTGCCGCGCGGTGCCCGAAGCCGAATCAGTTCGCAAGTGCCGGTGGGTCAGCTCCTGTATTCTACGATAGCGAAGTCATCAAAAAGCTAAGTACCCGTTGGGGACCTTTTCTTGCCTCAGCCGATGTCAGAAATTACTGAAAAAGTTAACAATTGTCTTTTTTGTGGTAAACAAATACCTCATAAGGATTTTCACTCTTACTGCCTCCCTTGCCTGGGCCCAGACCACGACGTCTCGGCCTGTGTAGCCTGTGCTCGCTTCAACAAGCGCACTCTCAGGCGCCGGGCGGAGTTCGCTGAAGATTTTTTCGGCGATAAACTTGCTTACACCATGCCGTCAGATCTTCCGACATCGCAAACTCCCAAAAAGCGAAAAGACCGGGACCGACATTCTCAGCCCGCATCTACCACCGACTCCACGCCAAAACCTAGCGCGAGTGCTCCGGTTCCCTCTGAGACGGTCTCTCCACCGCTCTGAACCGAAGACACCGCATTACCGACGACTCCGATTCCAGACATTACTCCGACGCCAGTTATAGACTTTCCTCCGGATACCGAAACCGAGGAAATGCCCGAGACCATTGCTGTAGACAAGGTCACTCCTGCACGTGGAGCTGCCAGGCCTCCTATGGCCATGTCTATTAAGGCCTACACTAGGGCTAAGGCAGCCAGCAAAACAAAGCATATTGCTTCCAAATCCTTACCTCAGCCAACTCCGGAGACACAAATTATGTCCATGGCTGCTGATTTAATTTCCATGATCAGAGGTTCACAGGCCCATCCTGAGAGAGCATCCCAGCCTCCTCCTGATAAAAGCACCCGGGTTGAACCCTCTGACCCTTCTCCTTCAGATGAAGACTCTGAGGGCTCTGTCCACTCTGATAGCCAGGAAGAGCTCTTCCAAACCTATGAGGACTCGGATGCAGAAGATTCCATACCTTCGGCCTCCCCACCTGAGGATATTTTTTTGGGGAAGTTCTGCACACCATGAGGGAACATTTCAAGTGGCAGGGTCAGGAATATTCTGATTCTAGGAAAGCCCGGACTTTCCTTAAGAAGCCTCAGCACAGGCCCTTAGCTATTCCTCCTGTACTTGATGTTCTGGATGATTTGTATTCTGATTCTAGTGCTACCCCTGATTCTCTTCCTCCTGCTCCAGCCAAGCCAGACAGGTATTACAGGGTCCCAGAAACTCATTCCCATTTATTCAGGGCCCATACTGCTGATTTGGAAACTATTTCACAGGGGCCTAAAGGAGTTTCAGCCTCTACCTCAAAAAATCCTTTGCCCTCCAACAGGGAAGCAAGGTCATTAGAGAGATGGGGTAAAAAGGTTTACACATCCACTACCTTATCTGAGAGCTTTAAATTGCCTTTTTTCGTATGTTCCAATATCAGGATTATCTCTTTACAAAAAACATTAGCTTCTCCTTATCCTTTAGACAGGAAGACTTTGCAGGAAGCTGTACATAACACTCAGCAAGTAAGCAATCACTTCTTGCAGTGTGGATATGATGCACTGGAAGCTTCATGTAGGGCAGCTATGACAGGGGCAGTGATGCGTAGACATGCTTGGTTAAAAGATCAACCTCTACCAGATCATGTAAAAGCAAAACTTCTGGATGCACCTTTGGAAAAGAACAAGCTTTTTGGTGCAAATGCTAAGGATGTGTTAAAGACCATCGAAGAAAAAGCAAAATCAGTTCAGACTGTGAAAGATTTCCTCCAGGTTCAACCCCCCAGATTCAGTAGGAATTGGCCTTCAAAAAACTGGTCCTTTCCTAATCCAGAAAAGTTTCAAAGGGGTAAGAACAGGCGTGCGCGAGGAAGAGGCCAATACAGAGGGCCTTACAGGGGCGACAATGGCAGCCAGGAAACCAAAGAAGTGGCGCAGGGTTTCACCTGCCCAACAACCACAAACTCAATGACTTTCCTCTACTACCGCCTACCAGGAAACAACTAGAAGCTCCCTTGGGCGGGAAATTATCTCTGTTTGCAGAAAACTGGCACAGACTGACAAAGGACAAATGGATTTTGGACATTATAGACAGAGGGTACAGGTTTCATTTTCATACCTTACCAAGAAAACAAGGCATGCCAAATCTACCACAACATCAAAGGGCAGAGGCTATCAAGCAATTCACTCTTCTGACTCGAATGAAAGCAATAAAAAGAGTTCCACAACAAGAACAAGAACAGGGGTTTTACTCAAGACTGTTCCTTGTTCCAAGAAAAGAATCTCAATGGAGACCAATACTGGACTTGTCCGCATTAAACCCCTTTCTCATAGTACCAAAGTTCAAAATGCTGACTCTACAGCAACTCCTTCCCATGCTGGGCAAGGAGTCATGGCTGATTACTCTGGACCTCAAGGAGGCATACCTGCATGTCCCTATCAGACACAGCTGCAGAAGATACCTCAGATTTCTTGCAGGGCCAGAGCATTATCAATTCTCAGCATTGCCATTTGGCTTATCTACTGCCCAGGGTATTTACAAAATGCCTGGCTTCAGTAATTGCTCATTGCAGGCTCCAGGGTATACAAATTTACCCGTACCTGGACGACTGCCTCATACAAGCGGACGACAAATTGATGTTGACAAAAAACCTGGATTATGTCATACGATTACTTCAAGCTCTGGGATACACGGTCAACTTCCAAAAGTCAAGACTGCAGCCATCCCAGCAAATAATCTTCTTAGGAGCCAAACTAGACACAGCCTCTCAGATGGCTTACCTGACAGAAGACAAGCAAGAGAAGTTAACTCAATACTTCAAAGGTTTAGCAAACCTCACCCAGATGACTGCAAGGAGATTCCTACAGACCCTGGGTTACATGGCATCCTGCATTCTACTGGTTCCATTAGCAAAACTACACATGAGAAAGCTTCAATGGTACCTAAAAGCATTTGGTCTCAACACAGCAACAACTTGGAGACAATCATACCACTCATTCCATGCCTACAAAAGGAATTCCTATGGTGGGCCTCGGTGAGCCAGGAAAACACAGGTATGTCATTCAAAAAACCACAGATAACACAGACCATGACTACAGATGCCTCAGACCTTGGATGGGGGCGCACATGGAAGGCAGGTGTATACAAGGACAATGGTCTCCAAAGGAAACACATCTGCATATAAACCAAAAGGAAATGCTGGCAGTAATGCATGCTATCAAGGCTTTTCAACACCAACTCCAGCAAGGCCATTTAATGATACGGACAGACAACACCACTGTGATGTGGTACATCAACAAGCAGGTAGTCACCCACTCTTACCTCCTTTGCAGACTGACAATGCAGCTTTGGGAGAAATCACTGAGTCTAAACATCCAGTTACAATCCCAGTTTGTTCCAGGAAAGACAATGTGTTGGCGGACAGCCTAAGCAGGAATTTCACAGATCCACAGTGGAGGTTACATCCGAAGGCTTTCAGACAACTCACTTAGACATGGGGCAAGCCAGAAGTGGACCTATTTGCCTCTCACCTCAATCATCTTCTACCAAAATTTTGCACAAGGACATACCATCCAAAGGCTTGGAAAATAGATGCCCTTTCATTCAACTGGAACTCCCTAGCAATCTATGCATTCCCACCTCTGCCACTGATGACCTCAGTATTACTAAAGATCAAAGCAGAGAAGCCCAAGGGAATCATAATAGCTGGGGATTGGCCAAGACAACACTGGTACCCACTACTACGGAGCAGATGTCACACCAGGAGGTGGGCCCTCCCTCAGTGGCCTCTACTTTTGACTCAACACAATTTCGAAACACTGCATCCAAACCTTCAGACACTGCAGCTAACAGCCTGGGAGATCCCATAAATAACTTCAGCTTCTCTCTCCAAGGAAGTTCAGCGGATACTAACAGAGGCTCGAAGACCATCCACCAGAAAGGTTTACTTAGCAAAGTGGAAAAGATTCAGCAATTGGAATGCCAGCAAGGGACATGATGCATCATTACTGAACATCCCACTCATCTTGGAATATTTGGCAGATATGTTACAGAGCGGCCTCTCATATTCTTCAATAAAGATACATGCATCTGCTATTTCAGCTAGATACAACACTGATCCTCCTGTTTTCTCTCACCCCTTACTAAGACAATTCCTCAGGGGAATCAAGAACATTAAGCCACCAAGAAAGGCCCCAGTGCCAGCCTGGGACCTCAATTTTGTCTTAGAAAAACTGACTCTACCTCCTTTTGAGCCAGCAGCTTCAGTTGACTTGCAATTTCTCTCATGGAAAACAGCTTTCCTGTTGGCAATTACTCAGCAAGAAGGGTTTCGGAACTACAGGCCCTAATGGCAATACCACCCTTTATTATTTTCCACAGAGACAGGGTTTCATTAAGGACCAACCCTACTTTTATGCCAAAGGTGGTATCTAGGGTTTCTCTAAATCAAGCCATTCATCTGCCTGCGTTCTTCCCCAATCCTGAGAATAAGGGGGAAAGACTTTTGCATACCTTGGACATTCATAGACAACTTCGATACTACCTGGACAGAACCAAGGCCAGTAGGAATTCTGAACAGCTTTTTGTAGCTTTCGCCCCTGCAGTCCAAGGAAAAGCAATTTAAAAACAGACTATTTCTAAATGGATTGGACATTGCATCAGATTCTGTTATTCCTTTCATGGGAAGACTGTTCCAGCCTATGTCAGACCACATTCCACCAGAGCTACAGCCACCTCTACAGCATTTTTAAGAGGGGTGCCTACAAAGGACATTCTAGAAGCTGCTACATGGAGCTCCGTGCATACATTCTCCAAACACTACAATCTCCCTCTATATTCCAGATCCAGAGCAGGCTTTGCTTCGGCAGTCCTGCAGGGTTTGATTGCCACACCATCTCTTTCCTAGAGCATACCTCCTCCCCCAGCTAAGCTATGGTATTCTACCCACATGTTATGACTGCAGTTGCATTCTTGAAGGGCATAGTACAGTTTTGTACCTACCATAAATGTAGATGTCCGATAGACATGCAACTGCAGTCGGGTTTTCCCTCCCTCCAAACCCCTCTATGCCTAGGGTCCACTCCTATCCCCCTTACTCTTAACTGGGGATATCTGTTATGGTGTATTTGTTTTATTGCTCATGTATTTGTTTGGAATCCTGTTTTTGTCTTCCAATTTGATTACAGCCTTCCTTGGAGGGCACCTGGCATCTGGGGCAAGAAACACTGAAGAAAATGGCGTCGGCTGATGCTTATGTACTCCAGCTGCTCTGACGTCTGAGAGAAATGCGACATCAGCCGACGTCGGACCCAGACTTTGGAAGCCGGCCGACCGAGGGCTGCCTGAGGCAGGACAACCCACATGTTATGACTGCAGTTGCATGTCTATCGGACATCTACATTTATGGTAGGTACAAAACTGTACTTTTTAGCTTGTCCATTTTCTTGTCAGTTCCTTGTCCCATTGTTTTTTTTAAAAAAGTACCATGATGTAATTCTAACATACAGGTGAGCTTTTAGAGAAGCCCATAAATTTTAGAAAGGTCTCCTTGTAATTAATTTCAATAAGTCTGACTTTCTTTTATAAAAAAAGTCTTTAAAATCTTTCAAGTTAGTTATACAAGCATTTTAACCTTATTTAAGCTGTTAACTCTTTTTAGAGGCATATACTCTATCAGTTCTAGTTTGTGTTCATGTCTGTGTGAAAAGTGAGTGGAAAAAAAGCACTTCTGAGTTTGAGAAATCATTTGTATCTTTAATGTGAAATAAATCTATAAATTTTATAATTTCCTTAGCTGGGGCAGATATTCTTCTCTTTCTAGTGGAATTAGTATCATCATCCTTAAAATCGCCTGCTAATGTAATACTATCTTTTGAAATTTGGACATCTTGATTCAAATGGTTTATAACAGTACTAGCTTCTATTCCTTGGATCCAATGTAAATTAATGAGGGTATATAATCTAGTAATTTCGAATGTTACTGAACAGAACATGCCCTTCTCATAATTATATGAATCTTGGGCATAGGTAAAGTATTTCTCCATAGGATAACTGCCCTTCTTTTTTCTGATTATAGTGAGAACTAGCTAACACAGTGCAAGGCTTAGTATTAAGTCTGCCTGTATCTTCTTGAAACAAATGTGTCTCCTATAAAAATGTAAGCTGAGAATCAAATAATTTTAAAAAGACTATTTAAGCACCCTCTTAACAACAATTAAACCATTTAATATTGATAGAAATGGACTTAAGAAATGACATAGAACAGATTAACAAATATACTAGGAATATTTTCATAATTTCAAATAACAGTAACATTGAACCACTTTCCAAATCAGGAACTGCATATTAGAAATAATATAATTGGTAAGATTTAGAGTAGTTTGTTTGTGTCTTTCGGCTTTTCCCGGTTAGGGGTCGCCACAACGGAACTCCGGTCCGCTAATGATTGGCAGTAGAGTTTTACGTGCTGGCTTGCCGGGCCTAACGCACAACCTTCAATGAAGGAACGCCCATTCACTCATGTCGCCACACAGAAGACGCTCTAACTGAGAATCGAATGGACGTCTAACTGTGAGGCGACCGTTACCGCAGCATCACCACCGCAGTCTGTAAGATTTAGAGTAGTAGATTAATAAAACATTTCCCAAAATATTAAAACATAAAGATTTAAAACCCCTCATACACCACATAGTCTAAAACTCTTTTTTTTTGTGTAGAAAAACTACCCAAACATTCTCACCCATCAGCAAAAGTAAGTACTCCCAGTCTGCTACTTTTTGAAATAAAATTGTATATCAGGATATCAGAGTAACAAATCAGCCCTCGGGTAAAGAATTCCACTCATTCCCAGTCAAATAAATGATTATGGAAACATTTAGTAATTAGTACATTTTAGTTTGACTTTCTAAAATGGATATGCTCGTAAATCCAAAGTAGAAATTCTGTATATCAAACTCTATTAGCCCCATTTCTTATTCTAAGTTATAAACCTATGTAGAAACGCATATGTATAACACATGTATATATGTGTGTGTGTGTGTATATGTATATTACCTGTGTGTGTGTATATATGTATATATATGTGTATATAGATATATATATATATATATGTGTGTGTGTATGTATATTCCCTATAAATATATATACATATATATAATGTATGTTCTCTCTCTCTCTGTGTGTGTGTGTGTGTGTGTGTGTGTGTGTGTGTGTGTGTGTGTGTGTGTATGTATGTGTGTGTAGATATATGTATGTGTGTAGATATATATATATATATATATATATATATATATATATATATATACACATATACATACATACATATACACATATACATACATATATACACACACACACACACACACACACATACACGGTATAAAAAGTGTACACCAACTGTTAAAATGCCAGGTTTTTGTGATATAAAAAATGAGACCACAATAAATCATTTCAAAACTTTTCCCACCTTTAATGTGCCTTCTAACCTGTGCAAGTCAATTGAAAAACAAATCTGTTGGGGGGAAAATATAAAAAATAAAAAACGTACAATAGGCTGGTTGCATAAGTGTGCACATCCTTAAACAAATACTTAGTTGAAGCACCTTTTGATTAAATTATAGCATTCAGTCTTCGTGGGTATATCAGCATGACACATCTTGACTTGGCAATATTTACCCACTGTTACTTGCAAAAGCGCTCCAAATCTGTCAGATTGTGAGGGCATCTTTTGTGCACAGCTCTCTTTGGGTTACCCCACAGATTTTCTATTGGATTTAGGTCTGGGCCATTCCAAAACTTTAATTTTCTTCTGGTGAAGCCATTCTTTTATTGATTTGGATGTATGCTTTGGGTCATTCACATTGAAAGGTGAAATTCCTCTTCATCTTCAGCTTTCTAACAGACATCTGAAGGTTTTGGGCCAGAAGTGACTGGTATTTGGAACTGTTCATAATTCTTTCCACCTTGACTAAAGCCCCAGTTCCAGCTGAAGAAAAGCAACCCCAAAGCACGATACTGCCACTACCATGTTTCACAGGGGGGATGATGGGGTTTTTTTTTTTTTTTTTTTGGTGATGTGAAGTGTTTCTGCGCCTAAAGTACCTTTTGGAATTGTGGCCAAAAAGTTCAACCTTGGTCTCATCAGACCATAACACATTTTCCCACATGCTTTTGGGAGATTTGATGTATTGTTTTGCAAATTTTAGCCGGGTATAGATGTTTTTCTGTGTAAGAAAAGGCTTCCAGCTTGCAACTCTACCCCATAGTACAGACATAAGGAGACTACAGGAGTTTGTCACATGTAGTACACAACCAATACTTGCCGGAAATTCCTGCAGCTCCTTCAGTGTTGCAGCAAGTCTCCTGGCAGCCTCCCTGGCCAGTTTTTGTTTAGTCTTTTCATCAATTTTAGAGGGACGTCCAGTTCTTTGCAACGTCACTGTTGTCCCATATTTTCTCCACTTTTTGATGACTGTCTTCACGGTGTTCAATGGTATATCCAATGCTATGGAAATTTCTTTGTCCCCTTTTCCTGACTGATACCTTTCAGTACTGAGATCCCTTTGCCTTGTAAGCTGTCTGCAAACCATGGCTTTTGCTGTAGCATGCAACTGTGTAAATGTCAGGAAAATCCTGCAAAGACAGCTGAACGTTTTTGGGGGTTAATCAGAGTCTCTTTAATTGATGGCAGGTGTGTGTACCCAAGAAGACTGAATGCTGTAATTAAATCAAAAGGTGCTTCAACAAAGTATTAGTTTAAGGCTGTACACACTTATGCAACCAGCTTATTGCACGTTTTTTATATTTTGTCCCCTTCCTTTTCACTTACCTTTTCTTTACCAATCAGGTTTGTGGTGCATTATTCAGTAAAAGATGCTGGGCCAGATTCAATAATGCCTACACTAAGTGTGCACGATATGTATTCAGGAACATCCCTACCACATTTTTTGTGCTTTCTAGTCATGCAGAAAGATTACACTAAGTGTACATGCAGTCTACACCTTGTAGTACGCTTTATGAATCCCTGTCAGTATTTAAAGATGCTAGAAAATCAGTAGGAAAACCGAAATTAGGAGGAAGAAGGTGTGAGTTATGCGTGTGTTGTCTCTTCACTCAGAACAGTGTACACTTAGTGTAGGTTTTATTGAATCCCTGGGACTGTCTGCCATTTCTGTCTATACACCAACTGCAGTTCCACTGTCGTCTTGTTTACTGATTAAACTCCTCGTGAAGTGTGATTCACCTTTTTCTGTACATGATTTTAATTTCATAACTGTTAATGTGGGCCATTAAGAACCAGCACTTAACAGCTGGTGGTCACAGTTCTGCAAGGAAATATTTGGATTTGTGGGCTAGGCTATGATGTGTAAAAAAGTCTTTACGCAACATTCCTCTTGGGTTGTCATCCTCGACAGATCCTCAGTTTGTCAAACGTAACCTTGCCTTCCCCTTTTTTAATCTGTATATTCATCTGCCTGTCTTTCTTCTCCAACACCAGAATAAGAAAGTTTGCAGCAGTAACTTACAGTATTTTTCTTGTCTTTATTCTATATAAACAGTAACACTAGTCGATATTGCTTAGAACAGGAAGGCAAACAATTCTGAAGACAAAACAAATTTTATTAAATTGTTTAAGACATTTATACTTTTGTGGTGAAAAAATATAGAAAAACATTGATGGGTTATCAAACGTTACTCAGCAAGAGTGTCTGTAACTTTCTTGAAGAAAGTCTATATTGAAGATGACATTGCTTCTTGGGCATGTATATGCATTAAACAGTAAAAATTGGTCCCAGAGATGAGTTTGGAAGGGTAGTACTGCAAGGATTTTATCACAGCTGTACACATGCCCATTCCTATCAAAGCTGACACTGCTAAAACCTCTTCGAAATTATACTGCTGTAAGAGTTATTCTTAAAGACCGTTATTAGACATTACTTACCATATTATATTGACAAAAATTCTTGTCAGTAGCAGTACAGATTCTCGAATGCCCTGAAATCACTCTCATGCTGATGGTTTTGGGTTTTCTGGTAGTCACTGCTAATGTATTTTAAATTATATAAGAGAAGCATTTTTGTGCAGTGGCTTTACTGCCTCACCAGCATGAAAGTGACATTGCTATCAACTGGGGAACATAGGCACTGGTGAACAAACAAAAGGTAAGGAAAAGTATTTTTCCACTCTGGTGCAGATCCCTCTCAAAGATCTGCTGTTCACAGTGAGTACCTCATACAGCTGTGCTTTCTTGAGTGTACACAGAAGACTTGCATTTTTTATGTATCTTAGTGTCTTTCTTATTCAAACAGAGGTCGTAATATATGAAACTTAGCACAGTTCCTTATGGCAGTCACAAACAGATGTTCACATCACTCAAAGTGAAAAGCAAGAAAAAAGAAATTAAAGTTGAATTTGGGTTCTTAGTTTATTGGGAGAAAGTCATTCCCTAATTAGGGGAATTTGTCCACTACACCTTTTGTGTGTGTGTGTGTGTGTGTGTGTGTGTGTGTGTGTATATATATATATATATATATATATATATATATATATATATATATATATATATATACACGTATATGTGTGTGTGTGTATGTATATATATATATATATATATATATTCACTTTAGAAGCTTGAAAGCTCATAAGATTGAAATTCAAAACATTTGAGACCAAAAGCTTGAAAGTTTAAAACATTGAATCCCATACCATTGAAAAAAGTTAGGAAAGCAACATGTGCTATATTTCAGCACAACTACATACTGAAACAAATAAAAAAACAAACCATATTACACTTCTGCAACTGTAAGCAAGGCGGGCAAGCCCCCCTGCACCCCCCCATATGGGGGCTGTGCCCCCTACACCACATGCTACTTAAATATATCAACTCTGAGATCACGCTACACTAAGATGCATTATGTTGTAGTATAGCAAGTAAGAAGGGAACATGACTGAGGTTACCTATGACACCCTGGTAAGTATTGAAGCTATATTATCTATATATAGTATAGTAATGTGTAATGTTTTAACAGTGAAGTAGTGCTTCTAAGAGAAGGTTAAGAATAGATGCTGTGTAATTCTCTCTCGCCTTCATTCTTACATATGGGTTCGGAGCCGATCTTCTGCTCCGACTCGGCCTATTACAAAGCTCAGAAGTCTCTTAGTTGGCTCGTGGCTAGGTAGGTATCCCATAGTGCACAAGTACAATTCCATAGTGCACAAGTACAATCCCCAGATCTCGTTTGCCGCGTCTATGAGTTCAGAAGTGCTTCTTGCTTGGCCATGGCTAAGTTTAAAACTTTTTGTATTATTATCACTTTACTGTTTTTTCTATAGCTAATTATCCTTTTCTAGGTAGTGTTTAGTAGTGTTAGGAGTGTTTACAGACTTTGGAGTGTTTGACATTTAAATTAGTTAGTTTGTTGAGAACTGTTTGGCCGTTGGCCCTTGTTCTCCTTTTTGGTATCCTGTGTGGTAGTTTTCTAATTAACGTTGCAGTTTCTTAGGTCCGTTGTTAGGACCCTTTTTTCTCGCTTATATTTACTATTATATTGTGTGCAGTGTTTGTTGATTATCAGAGTTTTCTCTGCAGGTCCGCTTTTTGGGTCTTGGTTTTCTAATTTAGAAATTTAGCTTGTGTGGAGTGTCGTTTGCTAGTTTCTGGGCTTTTTTCTACATCTTAGCCTATCTAGCTAGGTCCGTTTAAGTTAGAGGACCTAGTCCTCTGCTATTTTCATATTTTCCTCAGGGCTGGACCCGTTTAAGTTAGAGGACCTAGTCCTCGTTGTGTGTTCCTTAGCTCGGCAACATGTCTAAAGACCACAAACCTTCGGGTTTCAAAAAATGCATAAAGTGTTCCCAGAAGATGTCAATTATGGATGGCCATAGTAATTGTGTATATTGTCTCGGAGCCATTCATTTGCAGGAAGCTTGTTTATTCTGCCATTTCTTCAGCTCGAGAGATCTCCAGGAGCGGAAGAACAAGTTAATTTTGAAAGGTCAATTCAAGCCTTCCTTCGAGGAAGACTTAGCGAGTTCTTCTTCTTCTTTGAAATCACATTCTTCCAAGAAAGAGAAGGTTAAGTGAGCCAAGAGGCATTCTCTGGCACCGACTAGTGTATCGGAACCTCCTCAGAAACTATCTAAATTGGATAAGACTTCTGCGTCTTCGGCTCCACTGTCCTCTGAGTTGGTCATGGTTGTTGATATTGGCACGTCAGTGTCAGCCCCAAGCATTTCGGAGCTGACTACTAAAAAACTATATCAGAGCCGGTCCAGAGATCCCTTGCCCTTCTCCCCATCCTTAAGATCTCCAATTCTGCAGAGATCCAGATCGCCTACCCTGTCATCCAGATCCTCCAGGAGCCTGTCAGAGGAAGATGTGGAGACTTAGTTGTAATGCTTGGACTACTGTTGTAGTGCTTAGACTCCTGAAGTCGTCTGCCTTGCCCAAATTGTTTGCTCTGACCCAGTCATTTCCGGAGCCACCTGAGTCCATCCCCCTTGTTGTGGTTCCTCCTCTAAGCCATGTTGGGCCTTCGGAGCCAGAGTGTTTGGTGCCACTTGTTGTGGAACCCTCGGTTCCAGCTACCCTCGAGGCTGTCTCGGAGCTGAATTCTGCTCCAACACCTTCGGCGCTGTCCGTGGTGTCTACGAGCTGAAGCTCACTGGTCAGCCCCGACAGACACTTGGACCTGAACCTCTTCGGTTCCGAGGTCCCCTCTCGGTGCATCGGCTAGTGAGCTCGGACCCTACATCTGTCTCGGAGCCAGTCCCTCTGGAGCCGATGACTTCCTCTGTTTCCTCTGAGCCGAGGCGGTCTTTGGAGCGGGAGAGATCTGCTTTTATGCTGTCTCGCTTATCATCTCCCTCTGTTAGGGAAAGACAACTGGATGTGCTCCATAGACCTCCAAGATGCGTACTACCACATAAAGATGGACAGAGCATCGAGGAGTCATTATGCTTCCACCTGGGAGCCAGTCATTACCAATTTCGTGCTCTGCCCTTTGGTCTTACCATAACCTCCAGGGTGTTCACCAAATGTATGGTGGTAATGACAGCTCACCTGCGACGTCTAGGATTCCAAGTGTTTCCGTAGCTGGACGACTGGCTCCTGACTGCATCCACCAGGCATCTACTCATACATACCAGAGATTCTGCTATCCAACTTTGTTCCTAGTTGGGGATTACAATAAATTGGGAACAGTCTGCCTTATCGCCCTCTTAATTTTTGACTTTTATAAGCGCAGAAATGGACACAGTCGCTATGTTAGCTCGTCTACCTGCAG